>NW_028153946.1:0-77500 GCF_964211835.1 Anser anser
AGTGAGTCCAGAGAGTGCACTGGCACCACTGGGGATGCAGTTCAGTGAGTGCAGAGAGTACACTGGCACCATTGGGGATGCACTGCAGTGAGTCCAGAGAGTGCACTGGCACCACTGGGAATGCAGTGTAGTGAGTCCAGAGAGGGCACTGGCACCACTGGAGATGCAGTACAGTGAGTCCACAGAGTGCACTGGCACCACTGGGGATGCACTGCAGAGACTCCAGAGAGTGCACTGGCACCACTGGGGATGCAGTACAGTGAGTCCACAGAGTGCACTGGCACCACTGGGGATGCACTGCAGAGACTCCAGAGAGTGCACTGGCACCACTGGGGATGCACTGCAGTGACTCTGGAGAGTCCACTGGCACCACTGGGGATGCACTGCAGTGAGTCCAGGGAGTGCACTGTCAGCACTGGGGATGCACTGCAGTGAGTCCAGATAGTGCACTGGCACCACTGGGGATGCAGTGCAGTGATTCCAGAGAGTGCACTGTCAGCACTGGGGATTCAGTGCAGTGAGTCCAGATAGTGCACTGGCACCACTGGGGATGCAGTGCAGTGAGTCCAGAGAGTGCACTGGCACCACTGGGGATGCACTGCAGTGAGTCCAGAGAGTGCACTGGCACCACTGGGGATGCAGTGCAGTGAGTCCAGAGAGTGCACTGTCAGCACTGGGGATGCAGTGCAGTGAGTCCAGATAGTGCACTGGCACCACTGGGGATGCAGTGCAGTGAGTCCAGAGAGTGCACTGGCACCACTGGGAATGCACTGCTGTGAGTCCAGAGAGTGCACTGGCACTACTTTGGATGCACTGCAGTGAGTCCAGAGAGTGCACTGGCACCACTGGGGATGCAGTGTAGTGAGTGCAGAGAGTGCACTGGCACCTTGGGGATGCAGTGCAGTGAGTCCAGAGAGTGCACTGGCACCACTGGGGATGCAGTGCAGTGAGTCCAGAGAGTGCACTGGCACCACTGGGGATGCACTGCAGTGAGTCCATAGAGTGCACTGGCACCACTGGGGATGCACTGAAATGACTCCAGAGAGTGCACTGGCCCCACTGGGGGTGCAGTGCAGTGAGTCCAGAGAGTGCACTGGTACCACTGGGGATGCAGCGCAATGACTACAGAGAGTGCACTGGCACCACTGGGGATGCAGTGCTGTGAGTCCAGAGAGTGCACTGGCACCACTGGGGATTCACTGCTGTGAGTCCAGAGAGTGCACTGGCACCACAGGGGATGCAGTACAGTGAGTCCACAGAGTGCACTGGCACCACTGGGGATGCACTGCAGTGAGTCCAGAGAGTGCACTGGCACCACTCTGGATGCAGTGCGGTGAGTCCAGAGAGTGCACTGGCGCCACTGTGGATGCAGTACAGTGAGTCCACAGAGTGCACTGGCGCCACTGGGGATGCACTGCAGTGAGTCCAGAGAGTGCACTGGCACCACTGGGGATGCAGTGCAGTGAGTCCCGAGAGTGCCCTGGATCAATTGGGGATGCAGTTCACTTAGTCCAGAGAGTGCACTGGCACCACTGGGGATGCAGTGCAGTGAGTCCACAGAGTGCACTGGCACCACTGGGGATGCACTGCAGTGAGTCCAGAGAGTGAACTGGCACCACTGGGGATGCAGTACAGTGACTCCAGAGAGTGAACTGGCACCACTGGCGATGCAGTGTAGTGAGTCCAGAGAGTGCACTGTCACCACTGGGGATGCACTGCAGTGAGTGCAGAGAGTACACTGGCACCATTGGGGATGTACTGCAGTGAGTCCAGAGAGTGCACTGGCACCACTGGGGATGCAGTGCAGTGACTCCAGAGAGTGCACTGGCACCACTGGGGATGCAGTGCAGTGAGTCCAGAGAGTGCACTGGATCAGTTGGGGATGCAGTTCAGTTAGTCCAGAGAGTGCACTGGCACCACTGGGGATGCACTGCAGTGAGTTCAGAGAGTACACTGGCACCACTGGGGATGCAGTGCAGTGAGTCCAGAGAGTGCACTGGCACCACTGGGGATGCAGTGCAGTGAGTCCAGAGAGTGCACTGGCACCACTGGGAATGCACTGCTGTGAGTCCAGAGAGTGCACTGGCACCACGTTGGATGCACTGCAGTGAGTCCAGAGAGTGCACTGGCACCACTGGGGATGGAGTGTAGTGAGTGCAGAGAGTGCACTGGCACCTTGGGGATGCAGTGCAGTGAGTCCAGAGAGTGCACTGGCACCACTGGGGATGCAGTGCAGTGAGTCCAGAGAGTGCACTGGCACCACTGGGGATGCACTGCAGTGAGTCCATAGAGTGCACTGGCACCACTGGGGATGCACTGAAATGACTCCAGAGAGTGCACTGGCCCCACTGGGGGTGCAGTGCAGTGAGTCCAGAGAGTGCACTGGTACCACTGGGGATGCAGCGCAATGACTACAGAGAGTGCACTGGCACCACTGGGGATGCAGTGCTGTGAGTCCAGAGAGTGCACTGGCACCACTGGGGATTCACTGCTGTGAGTCCAGAGAGTGCACTGGCACCACAGGGGATGCAGTGTAGTGACTCCAGAGAGTGCACTGGCACCACTGGGGATGCACTGAAGTGAGTCCAGAGAGTGCACTGTCACCACTGGGGATGCACTGCAGTGAGTGCAGAGAGTACACTGGCACCATTGGGGATGTACTGCAGTGACTCCAGAGAGTGCACTGGCACCACTGGGGATGCACTGCAGTGAGTCCAGAGAGTGCACTAGCACCACTGGGGATGCAGTGCAGTGAGTCCAGAGAGTGCACTGGCACCACTCTGGATGCAGTGCGGTGAGTCCAGAGAGTGCACTGGCGCCACTGTGGATGCAGTACAGTGAGTCCAGAGAGTGCACTGGCACCACTGGGGATGCACTGCAGTGACTCCAGAGAGTGCACTGGCACCACTGGGGATGCAGTGCATTGAGTCCTGAGAGTGCACTGGCTCCACTGGGGATGCAGTGCAGTGAGTCCAGAGAGTGCACTGGCACCACTGGGGATGCAGTACAGTGACTCCAGAGAGTGAAATGGCACCACTGGGGATGCACTGCAGTGAGTCCAGAGAGTGCACTGGCACCACTGGGGATGCAGTGCAGTGAGTTCAGAGAGTACACTGGCACCATTGGGGATGTACTGCAGTGAGTCCAGAGAGTGCACTGGCACCACTGGGGATGCAGTGCAGTGAGTCCAGAGAGTGCACTGTCAGCACTGGGGATGCAGTGCAGTGAGTCCAGAGAGTGCACTGGCACCACTGGGGATGCAGTGCAGTGAGTCCAGAGAGTGCACTGGCACCACTGGGAATGCACTGCTGTGAGTCCAGAGAGTGCACTGGCACCACTTTGGATGCACTGCAGTGAGTCCAGAGAGTGCACTGGCACCACTGGGGATGCAGTGTAGTGAGTGCAGAGAGTGCACTGGCACCTTGGGGATGCAGTGCAGTGAGTCCAGAGAGTGCACTGGCACCACTGGGGATGCAGTGCTGTGAGTCCAGAGAGTGCAATGGCACCACTGGGGATTCACTGCTGTGAGTCCAGAGAGTGCACTGGTACCACAGGGGATGCAGTGTAGTGAGTCCAGAGAGTGCACTGGCACCACTGGGGATGCACTGCAGTGAGTCCAGAGAGTGCACTGGCACCACTGGGGATGCAGTGCAGTGAGTCCAGAGAGTGCACTGGCACCACTCTGGATGCAGTGCGGTGAGTCCAGAGAGTGCACTGGCGCCACTGTGGATGCAGTACAGTGAGTCCACAGAGTGCACTGACACCACTGGGGATGCACTGCAGTGACTCCAGAGAGTGCACTGGCACCACTGGGGATGCAGTGCAGTGAGTCTAGAGAGTGCACTGGATCAATTGGGGATGCAGTTCAGTTAGTCCAGAGAGTGCACTGGCACCACTGGGGATGCAGTGCAGTGAGTCCAGAGAGTGCACTGGCACCACTGGAGATGCAGTACAGTGACTCCAGAGAGTGAACTGGCACCACTGGGGATGCACTGCAGTGAGTCCAGAGAGTGCACTGGCACCACTGGGGATGCAGTACAGTGACTCCAGAGAGTGAACTGGCACCACTGGGGATGAACTGCAGTGAGTCCAGAGAGTGCACTGGCACCACTGTGGATGCAGTGCAGTGAGTGCAGAGAGTACACTGGCACCATTGGGGATGTACTGCAGTGAGTCCAGAGAGTGCACTGGCACCACTGGGGATGCAGTACAGTGAGTCCACAGAGTGCACTGGCACCACTGGGGATGCACTGCAGAGACTCCAGAGAGTGCACTGGCACCACTGGGGATGCAGTGCAGTGAGTCCAGAGAGTGCACTGGCACCACTGGGGATGCAGTGTAGTGAGTGCAGAGAGTGCACTGGCACCTTGGGGATGCAGTGCAGTGAGTCCAGAGAGTGCATTGGCACCACTGGGGATGCACTGCAGTGAGTCCAGAGAGTGCACTGGCACCACTGGGGATGCACTGCAGTGAGTCCTGAGAGTGCACTGGCCCCACTGGGGATGCAGTGCAGTGAGTCCATAGAGTGCACTGGTACCACTGGGGATGCAGCGCAATGACTACAGAGAGTGCACTGGCACCACTGGGGATGCAGTGCTGTGAGTCCAGAGAGTGCACTGACCCCACTGGGGATGAAGTGCAGTGAGTCCAGAGAGTGCACTGGCACCACTGGGGATGCAGTGCAGTGACTCCAGAGAGTGCACTGGCACCCCTTGGGATGCACTGCAGTGACTCCAGAGAGTGCACTGGCACCATTGGGATGCAGTGCAGTGAGTCCAGAGAGTGCACTGGCACCACTCCGGATGCAGTGCGGTGAGTCCAGAGAGTGTACTGGCACCAATGTAGAAGCACTGCAGTGACTCCAGAGAGTGCACTGGCACCACTGGGGATGCAGAGCAGTGAGTCCAGAGACTGCACTGGCACTACTGGGGATTCAGCGCAGTGAGTCCAGAGAGTGCACTGGCACCACTGGGGATGCAGTGCTGTAAGTCCAGAGAGTGCACTGGCACCACTGGGGATGCACTGCAGTGAGTCCAGAGAGTGCACTGGCACCACTGGGGATGCAGTGCGGTGAGTCCAGAGAGTGCACTGGCACCACTGGGGATGCAGTGCAGTAACTCCAGAGAGTGCACTGGCACCACTGGGGATGCACTGCAGTGAGTCCAGAGAGTGCACTGGCACCACTGGGAATGCACTGCTGTGAGTCCAGAGAGTGCACTGGCACCACTTTGGATGCACTGCAGTGAGTCCAGAGAGTGCACTGGCACCACTGGGGATGCAGTGTAGTGAGTGCAGAGAGTGCACTGGCACCTTGGGGATGCAGTGCAGTGAGTCCAGAGAGTGCACTGGCACCACTGGGGATGCAGTGCAGTGAGTCCAGAGAGTGCACTGGCACCACTGGGGATGCACTGCAGTGAGTCCATAGAGTGCACTGGCACCACTGGGGATGCACTGAAATGACTCCAGAGAGTGCACTGGCCCCACTGGGGGTGCAGTGCAGTGAGTCCAGAGAGTGCACTGGTACCACTGGGGATGCAGCGCAATGACTACAGAGAGTGCACTGGCACCACTGGGGATGCAGTGCTGTGAGTCCAGAGAGTGCACTGGCACCACTGGGGATTCACTGCTGTGAGTCCAGAGAGTGCACTGGCACCACAGGGGATGCAGTACAGTGAGTCCACAGAGTGCACTGGCACCACTGGGGATGCACTGCAGTGAGTCCAGAGAGTGCACTGGCACCACTCTGGATGCAGTGCGGTGAGTCCAGAGAGTGCACTGGCGCCACTGTGGATGCAGTACAGTGAGTCCACAGAGTGCACTGGCACCACTGGGGATGCACTGCAGTGAGTCCAGAGAGTGCACTGGCACCACTGGGGATGCAGTGCAGTGAGTCCCGAGAGTGCACTGGATCAATTGGGGATGCAGTTCAGTTAGTCCAGAGAGTGCACTGGCACCACTGGGGATGCAGTGCAGTGAGTCCACAGAGTGCACTGGCACCACTGGGGATGCACTGCAGTGAGTCCAGAGAGTGAACTGGCACCACTGGGGATGCAGTACAGTGACTCCAGAGAGTGAACTGGCACCACTGGCGATGCAGTGTAGTGAGTCCAGAGAGTGCACTGTCACCACTGGGGATGCACTGCAGTGAGTGCAGAGAGTACACTGGCACCATTGGGGATGTACTGCAGTGAGTCCAGAGAGTGCACTGGCACCACTGGGGATGCAGTGCAGTGACTCCAGAGAGTGCACTGGCACCACAGGGGATGCAGTGCAGTGAGTCCAGAGAGTGCACTGGATCAGTTGGGGATGCAGTTCAGTTAGTCCAGAGAGTGCACTGGCACCACTGGGGATGCACTGCAGTGAGTTCAGAGAGTACACTGGCACCACTGGGGATGCAGTGCAGTGAGTCCAGAGAGTGCACTGGCACCACTGGGGATGCAGTGCAGTGAGTCCAGAGAGTGCACTGGCACCACTGGGAATGCACTGCTGTGAGTCCAGAGAGTGCACTGGCACCACTTTGGATGCACTGCAGTGAGTCCAGAGAGTGCACTGGCACCACTGGGGATGGAGTGTAGTGAGTGCAGAGAGTGCACTGGCACCTTGGGGATGCAGTGCAGTGAGTCCAGAGAGTGCACTGGCACCACTGGGGATGCAGTGCAGTGAGTCCAGAGAGTGCACTGGCACCACTGGGGATGCACTGCAGTGAGTCCATAGAGTGCACTGGCACCACTGGGGATGCACTGAAATGACTCCAGAGAGTGCACTGGCCCCACTGGGGGTGCAGTGCAGTGAGTCCAGAGAGTGCACTGGTACCACTGGGGATGCAGCGCAATGACTACAGAGAGTGCACTGGCACCACTGGGGATGCAGTGCTGTGAGTCCAGAGAGTGCACTGGCACCACTGGGGATTCACTGCTGTGAGTCCAGAGAGTGCACTGGCACCACAGGGGATGCAGTGTAGTGACTCCAGAGAGTGCACTGGCACCACTGGGGATGCACTGAAGTGAGTCCAGAGAGTGCACTGTCACCACTGGGGATGCACTGCAGTGAGTGCAGAGAGTACACTGGCACCATTGGGGATGTACTGCAGTGACTCCAGAGAGTGCACTGGCACCACTGGGGATGCACTGCAGTGAGTCCAGAGAGTGCACTAGCACCACTGGGGATGCAGTGCAGTGAGTCCAGAGAGTGCACTGGCACCACTCTGGATGCAGTGCGGTGAGTCCAGAGAGTGCACTGGCGCCACTGTGGATGCAGTACAGTGAGTCCAGAGAGTGCACTGGCACCACTGGGGATGCACTGCAGTGACTCCAGAGAGTGCACTGGCACCACTGGGGATGCAGTGCATTGAGTCCTGAGAGTGCACTGGCTCCACTGGGGATGCAGTGCAGTGAGTCCAGAGAGTGCACTGGCACCACTGGGGATGCAGTACAGTGACTCCAGAGAGTGAAATGGCACCACTGGGGATGCACTGCAGTGAGTCCAGAGAGTGCACTGGCACCACTGGGGATGCAGTGCAGTGAGTTCAGAGAGTACACTGGCACCATTGGGGATGTACTGCAGTGAGTCCAGAGAGTGCACTGGCACCACTGGGGATGCAGTGCAGTGAGTCCAGAGAGTGCACTGTCAGCACTGGGGATGCAGTGCAGTGAGTCCAGATAGTGCACTGGCACCACTGGGGATGCAGTGCAGTGAGTCCAGAGAGTGCACTGGCACCACTGGGAATGCACTGCTGTGAGTCCAGAGAGTGCACTGGCACCACTTTGGATGCACTGCAGTGAGTCCAGAGAGTGCACTGGCACCACTGGGGATGCAGTGTAGTGAGTGCAGAGAGTGCACTGGCACCTTGGGGATGCAGTGCAGTGAGTCCAGAGAGTGCACTGGCACCACTGGGGATGCAGTGCTGTGAGTCCAGAGAGTGCAATGGCACCACTGGGGATTCACTGCTGTGAGTCCAGAGAGTGCACTGGTACCACAGGGGATGCAGTGTAGTGAGTCCAGAGAGGGCACTGGCACCACTGGGGATGCACTGCAGTGAGTCCAGAGAGTGCACTGGCACCACTGGGGATGCAGTGCAGTGAGTCCAGAGAGTGCACTGGCACCACTCTGGATGCAGTGCGGTGAGTCCAGAGAGTGCACTGGCGCCACTGTGGATGCAGTACAGTGAGTCCACAGAGTGCACTGGCACCACTGGGGATGCACTGCAGTGACTCCAGAGAGTGCACTGGCACCACTGGGGATGCAGTGCAGTGAGTCTAGAGAGTGCACTGGATCAATTGGGGATGCAGTTCAGTTAGTCCAGAGAGTGCACTGGCACCACTGGGGATGCAGTGCAGTGAGTCCAGAGAGTGCACTGGCACCACTGGAGATGCAGTACAGTGACTCCAGAGAGTGAACTGGCACCACTGGGGATGCACTGCAGTGAGTCCAGAGAGTGCACTGGCACCACTGGGGATGCAGTACAGTGACTCCAGAGAGTGAACTGGCACCACTGGGGATGCACTGCAGTGAGTCCAGAGAGTGCACTGGCACCACTGTGGATGCAGTGCAGTGAGTGCAGAGAGTACACTGGCACCATTGGGGATGTACTGCAGTGAGTCCAGAGAGTGCACTGGCACCACTGGGGACGCAGTACAGTGAGTCCACAGAGTGCACTGGCACCACTGGGGATGCACTGCAGAGACTCCAGAGAGTGCACTGGCACCACTGGGGATGCAGTGCAGTGAGTCCAGAGAGTGCACTGGCACCACTGGGGATGCAGTGTAGTGAGTGCAGAGAGTGCACTGGCACCTTGGGGATGCAGTGCAGTGAGTCCAGAGAGTGCATTGGCACCACTGGGGATGCACTGCAGTGAGTCCAGAGAGTGCACTGGCACCACTGGGGATGCACTGCAGTGAGTCCTGAGAGTGCACTGGCCCCACTGGGGATGCAGTGCAGTGAGTCCATAGAGTGCACTGGTACCACTGGGGATGCAGCGCAATGACTACAGAGAGTGCACTGGCACCACTGGGGATGCAGTGCTGTGAGTCCAGAGAGTGCACTGACCCCACTGGGGATGAAGTGCAGTGAGTCCAGAGAGTGCACTGGCACCACTGGGGATGCAGTGCAGTGACTCCAGAGAGTGCACTGGCACCCCTTGGGATGCACTGCAGTGACTCCAGAGAGTGCACTGGCACCATTGGGATGCAGTGCAGTGACTCCAGAGAGTGCACTGGCACCACTCCGGATGCAGTGCGGTGAGTCCAGAGAGTGTACTGGCACCAATGTAGAAGCACTGCAGTGACTCCAGAGAGTGCACTGGCACCACTGGGGATGCAGAGCAGTGAGTCCAGAGACTGCACTGGCACTACTGGGGATTCAGCGCAGTGAGTCCAGAGAGTGCACTGGCACCACTGGGGATGCAGTGCTGTAAGTCCAGAGAGTGCACTGGCACCACTGGGGATGCACTGCAGTGAGTCCAGAGAGTGCACTGGCACCACTGGGGATGCAGTGCGGTGAGTCCAGAGAGTGCACTGGCACCACTGGGGATGCAGTGCAGTAACTCCAGAGAGTGCACTGGCACCACTGGGGATGCACTGCAGTGAGTCCAGAGAGTGCACTGGCACCACTGGGGATGCACTGCAGTGACTCTAGAGAGTGCACTGGCACCACTGGGGATGCAGTGCAGTGAGTCCAGAGAGTGCACTGGCACCACTGGGGATGCACTGCAGTGAGTCCAGAGAGTGCACTGGCACCACTGGTGATGCAGTGCAGTGAGTCCAGAGAGTGCACTGGCACCACTGGTGATGCAGTGCAGTGAGTCCAGAGAGTGCACTGGCACCACTGGGGATGCACTGCAGTGAGTCCAGAGAGTGCACTGGATCAATTGGGGATGCAATACAGTTAGTCCAGAGAGTGCACTGGCACCACTGGGAATGCAGTGCAGTGAGTCCAGAGAGTGCACTGGCACCACTCTGGATGCAGTGCGGTGAGTCCAGAGAGTGCACTGGCACCACTGGTGATGCAGTGCAGTGAGTCCAGAGAGTGCACTGGCACCACTGGGGATGCACTGCAGTGACTCCAGAGAGTGCACTGGCACCACTGGGGATGCAGTGCAGTGAGTCCAGAGAGTGCACTGGATCAATTGGGGATGCAGTTCAGTTAGTCCAGAGAGTACACTGGCACCACTGGGGATGCACTGCAGTGAGTCCAGAGAGTGCACTGGCACCACTGGGGATGCAGTGCAGTGAGTCCAGAGAGTGCACTGGCACCTCTGGGGATGCACTGCAGTGAGTCCAGAGAGTGCACTGGCACCACTGGGGATGCAGTGCAGTGAGTCCAGAGAGTGCACTGGCACCACTGGGGATGCAGTGCAGTGAGTCCAGAGAGAGCACTGGCACCATTGGGGATGCAGTGCAGTGAGTCCATAGAGTGCACTGGCACCACTGGGGATGCAGTGCAGTGAGTCCAGAGAGTGCACTGGCACCACTGGGGATGCACTGCAGTGAGTCCAGAGAGTGCACTGGCACCACTGGGAATGCAGTGCGGTGAGTCCAGAGAGTGCACTGGCACCACTCTGGATGCAGTGCGGTGAGACCAGAGAGTGCACTGGCACCACTGGGGATGCAGTGCAGTGAGTCCAGAGAGTGCACTGGCACCACTGGGGATGCAGTGCAGTGAGTCCAGAGAGTGCACTGGAACCACTGGGGATGCAGTGCAGTGAGTCCATAGAGTGCACTGGCACCACTGGGGATGCACTGCAGAGAGTCCAGAGAGTGCACTGGCACAACTGGGGATGCACTGCAGTGAGTGCAGAGAGTACACTGGCACCTCTGGGGATGCACTGCAGTGAGTCCAGAGAGTGCACTGGCATCACTGGGGATGCCGTGCGGTGAGTCCAGAGAGTGCACTGGCACCACTGGAGATGCAGTACAGTAAGTCCACAGAGTGCACTGGCACCACTGGGGATGCAGTGCAGTGAGTCCAGAGAGTGCACTGGCACCACTGGGGATGCAGTGAAGTTAGTCCAGAGAGTGCACTGGCCCCACTGGGGATGCACTGCAGTGACTCTAGAGAGTGCACTGCACCACTGGGGATGCAGTGTAGTGAGTCCAGAGAGTGCACTGTCACCACAGGGGATGCAGTGTAGTGAGTCCAGAGAGTGCACTGGCACCACTGGTGATGCAGTGCAGTGAGTCCAGAGAGTGCACTGGCACCACTGTGGATGCAGTGCAGTGAGTCCAGAGAGAGCACTGGCACCACTGGGGATGCAGTGCAGTGAGTCCAGAGAGTGCACTGGCACCACTGGGGATGCAGTGCAGTGAGTCCAGAGAGTGCACTGGATCAATTGGGGATGCAGTACAGTTAGTCCAGAGAGTGCACTGTCACCACTGGGAATGCAGTGCAGTGAGTCCAGAGAGTGCACTGGCACCACTCTGGATGCAGTGCGGTGAGTCCAGAGAGTGCACTGGCACCACTGGTGATGCAGTGCAGTGAGTCCAGAGAGTGCACTGGCAGCAGTGGGGATGCACTGCAGTGACTCCAGAGAGTGCACTGGCACCACTGGGGATGCAGTGCAGTGAGTCCAGAGAGTGCACTGGATCAATTGGGGATGCAGTTCAGTTACTCCAGAGAGTACACTGGCACCACTGGGGATGCACTGCAGTGAGTCCAGAGAGTGCACTGGCACCACTGGGGATGCAGTGCAGTGAGTCCAGAGAGTGCACTGGCACCTCTGGGGATGCACTGCAGTGAGTCCAGAGAGTGCACTGGCACCACTGGGAATGCAGTGCAGTGAGTCCAGAGAGAGCACTGGCACCATTGGGGATGCAGTGCAGTGAGTCCAGAGAGTGCACTGGCACCACTGGGGATGCAGTGCAGTGAGTCCAGAGAGTGCACTGGCACCACTGGGGATGCACTGCAGTGAGTCCAGAGAGTGCACTGGCACCACTGGGGATGCACTGCAGAGAGTCCAGAGAGTGCACTGGCACCACTGGGGATGCAGTGCAGTGAGTCCAGAGAGTGCACTGGCACCACTGGGGATGCAGTGCAGTGAGTCCACAGAGTGCAATGGCACCACTGGGGATGCAGTGCAGTGAGTCCAGGGACTGCACTGGCACCACTGGGGATGCAGTGCAGTGAGTCCAGAGACTGCACTGGCACCACTGGGGATGCACTGCAGTGACTCTAGAGAGTGCACTGGCACCACTGGGGATGCAGTGCAGTGAGTCCAGAGAGTGCACTGGATCAGTTGGGGATGCAGTTCAGTTAGTCCAGAGAGTGCACTGGCACCTCTGGGGATGCACTGCAGTGAGTCCAGAGAGTGCACTGGCACCACTGGGGATGCCGTGCGGTGAGTCCAGAGAGTGCACTGGCACCACTGGGGATGCAGTACAGTAAGTCCACAGAGTGCACTGGCACCACTGGGGATGCAGTCCAGTGACTCCAGAGAGTGCACTGGCACCACTGGTGATGCAGTGCAGTGAGTCCAGAGAGTGCACTGGCACCACTGGGGATGCAGTGCAGTGAGTCCAGAGAGTGCACTGGCACCACTGGGGATGCAGTGCGGGGAGTCCAGAGAGTGCACTGGCACCACTGGGGATGCAGTGCAGTGAGTCCAGAGAGTGCACTGGCACCACTGGGGATGCACTGCAGTGAGTCCAGAGAGTGCACTGGCACCACTGGGGATGCACTGCAGTGAGTCCAGAGAGTGCAATGGCACCACTGGGGATGCAGTGTAGTGAGTCCAGAGAGTGCACTGTCACCACTGGGGATGCAGTGTAGTGAGTCAAGAGAGTGCACTGGCACCACTGGGGATGCACTGCAGTGAGTCCAGAGAGTGCACTGGCACCACTGGGGATGCAGTGCAGTGAGTCCAGAGAGTGCACTGGCACCACTGGGGATGCAGTGCAGTGAGTCCAGAGAGTGCACTGGCACCTTGGGGATGCAGTGCAGTGAGTCCAGAGAGTGCACTGGCACCACTGGGGATGCAGTGCAGTGAGTCCAGAGATTGCACTGGTACCACTGGGGATGCAGTGCAGTGAGTCCAGAGAGTGCACTGGCACCACTGCGGATGCAGCGCAATGACTACATAGAGTGCACTGGCACCACTGTGGATGCACTGCAGTGAGTCCAGAGAGTGCACTGGCACCACTGGGGATGCAGTGCAGTGACTCCAGAGAGTGCACTGGCACCACTGGGGATGCACCGCAGTGAGTCCAGAGAGTGCACTGGCACCACTGGGGATGCAGTGCGGTGAGTCCAGAGAGTGCACTGGCACCACTGGGGATGCAGTGCAGTGAGTCCACAGAGTGCACTGGCACCACTGGGGATGCACTGCAGTGACTCCAGAGAGTGCACTGGCACCACTGGTGATGCAGTGCAGTGAGTCCAGAGAGTGCACTGGCACCACTGGGGATGCACTGCAGTGACTCTAGAGAGTGCACTGGCACCACTCTGGATGCAGCGCGGTGAGTCCAGAGAGTGCACTGGATCAATTGGGGATGCAGTTCAGTTAGTCCAGAGAGTGCACTGGCACCACTCTTGATGCAGTGCGGTGAGTCCAGAGAGTGCACTGGCGCCACTGTGGATGCAGTTCAGTTAGTCCAGAGAGTGCACTGGCACCACTCTTGATGCAGCGCGGTGAGTCCAGAGAGTGCACTGGCACCACTGGGGATGCAGTTCAGTTAGTCCAGAGAGTGCACTGGCACCACTCTTGATGCAGTGCGGTGAGTCCAGAGAGTGCACTGGCGCCACTGTGGATGCAGTACAGTGAGTCCAGAGAGTGCACTGGCACCACTGGGGATGCACTGCAGTGACTCCAGAGAGTGCACTGGCACCACTGGGGATGCAGTGCATTGAGTCCAGAGAGTGCACTGGTTCCACTGGGGATGCAGTGCAGTGAGTCCATAGAGTGCACTGGCACCACTGGGGATGCACTGCAGAGAGTCCAGAGAGTGCACTGGCACCACTGGGGATGCACTGCTGTGAGTCCAGAGAGTGCACTGGCACCACTGGGGATGCAGTGCAGTGAGTGCAGAGAGTACACTGGCACCATTGGGGATGCACTGCAGTGAGTCCAGAGAGTGCACTGGCACCACTGGGAATGCAGTGTAGTGAGTCCAGAGAGGGCACTGGCACCACTGGAGATGCAGTACAGTGAGTCCACAGAGTGCACTGGCACCACTGGGGATGCACTGCAGAGACTCCAGAGAGTGCACTGGCACCACTGGGGATGCAGTTCAGTTAGTCCAGAGAGTGCACTGGCACCTCTGGGGATGCACTGCAGTGAGTCCAGAGAGTGCACTGGCACCACTGGGGATGCCGTGCGGTGAGTCCAGAGAGTGCACTGGCACCACTGGGGATGCAGTACAGTAAGTCCACAGAGTGCACTGGCACCACTGGGGATGCAGTCCAGTGACTCCAGAGAGTGCACTGGCACCACTGGTGATGCAGTGCAGTGAGTCCAGAGAGTGCACTGGCACCACTGGGGATGCAGTGCAGTGAGTCCAGAGAGTGCACTGGCACCACTGGGGATGCAGTGCGGGGAGTCCATAGAGTGCACTGGCACCACTGGGGATGCAGTGCAGTGAGTCCACAGAGTGCACTGGCACCACTGGGGATGCAGTGCAGTGAGTGCAGAGAGTGCAGTGGCACCACTGGGGATGCACTGCAGTGACTCTAGAGAGTGCACTGCACCACTGGGGATGCAGTGTAGTGAGTCCAGAGAGTGCACTGTCACCACTGGGGATGCAGTGTAGTGAGTCAAGAGAGTGCACTGGCACCACTGGGGATGCACTGCAGTGAGTCCAGAGAGTGCACTGGCACCACTGGGGATGCAGTGCAGTGAGTCCAGAGAGTGCACTGGCACCACTGGGGATGCAGTGCAGTGAGTCCAGAGAGTGCACTGGCACCTTGGGGATGCAGTGCAGTGAGTCCAGAGAGTGCACTGGCACCACTGGGGATGCAGTGCAGTGAGTCCAGAGATTGCACTGGTACCACTGGGGATGCAGTGCAGTGAGTCCAGAGAGTGCACTGGCACCACTGGGGATGCAGTGCAGTGAGTCCAGAGAGTGCTCTGGCACCACTGCGGATGCAGCGCAATGACTACATAGAGTGCACTGGCACCACTGTGGATGCACTGCAGTGAGTCCAGAGAGTGCACTGGCACCACTGGGGATGCAGTGCAGTGACTCCAGAGAGTGCACTGGCACCACTGGGGATGCAGTGCAGTGAGTCCAGAGAGTGCACTGGCACCACTGGGGATGCAGTACAGTGACTCCAGAGAGTGCACTGGCACCACTGGGGATGCACTGCAGTGAGTCCAGAGAGTGCACTGGCACCACTGGGGATGCAGTGCAGTGAGTCCAGAGAGTGCACTGTCAGCACTGGGGATGCAGTGCAGTGAGTCCAGATAGTGCACTGGCACCACTGGGGATGCAGTGCAGTGAGTCCAGAGAGTGCACTGGCACCACTGGGAATGCAGTCCAGTGACTCCAGAGAGTGCACTGGCACCACTGGTGATGCAGTGCAGTGAGTCCAGAGAGTGCACTGGCACCACTGGGGATGCAGTGCAGTGAGTCCAGAGAGTGCACTGGCACCACTGGGGATGCAGTACAGTGACTCCAGAGAGTGAACTGGCACCACTGGGGATGCACTGCAGTGAGTCCAGAGAGTGCACTGGCACAACTGGTGATGCGGTGCAGTGAGTCCAGAGAAAGCACTGGCACCACTGGGGATGCACTGCAGTGACTCTAGAGAGTGCACTGGCACCACTGGGGATGCAGTGCAGTGAGTCCAGAGAGTGCACTGGATCAATTGGGGAT
This sequence comes from Anser anser, assembly GCF_964211835.1. Lineage (NCBI taxonomy): Eukaryota > Metazoa > Chordata > Aves > Anseriformes > Anatidae > Anser > Anser anser. The sequence continues at coordinate 15,804 of NW_028153946.1, forward strand.
GCAGTTCAGTGAGTCCAGAGAGTGCACTGGCACCACTGGGGATGCACTGCAGTGAGTCCAGAGAGTGCACTGGCACCACTGGGGATGCACTGCAGTGAGTCCAGAGAGTGCACTGGAACCACTGGGGATGCAGTGTAGTGAGTGCAGAGAGTGCACTGGCACCACTCTTGATGCAGTGCGGTGAGTCCAGAGAGTGCACTGGCGCCACTGTGGATGCAGTACAGTGAGTCCAGAGAGTGCACTGGCACCACTGGGGATGCACTGCAGTGACTCCAGAGAGTGCACTGGCACCACTGGGGATGCAGTGCATTGAGTCCAGAGAGTGCACTGGCTCCACTGGGGATGCAGTGCAGTGAGTCCAGAGAGTGCACTGGCACCACTGGGGATGCAGAACAGTTACTCCAGAGAGTGAAATGGCACCACTGGGGATGCACTGCAGTGAGTCCAGAGAGTGCACTGGCACCACTGGGGATGCAGTGCAGTGAGTGCAGAGAGTACACTGGCACCATTGGGGATGCACTGCAGTGAGTCCAGAGAGTGCACTGGCACCACTGGGAATGCAGTGTAGTGAGTCCAGAGAGGGCACTGGCACCACTGGAGATGCAGTACAGTGAGTCCACAGAGTGCACTGGCACCACTGGGGATGCACTGCAGAGACTCCAGAGAGTGCACTGGCACCACTGGGGATGCAGTACAGTGAGTCCACAGAGTGCACTGGCACCACTGGGGATGCACTGCAGAGACTCCAGAGAGTGCACTGGCACCACTGGGGATGCACTGCAGTGACTCTGGAGAGTCCACTGGCACCACTGGGGATGCACTGCAGTGAGTCCAGGGAGTGCACTGTCAGCACTGGGGATGCACTGCAGTGAGTCCAGATAGTGCACTGGCACCACTGGGGATGCAGTGCAGTGATTCCAGAGAGTGCACTGTCAGCACTGGGGATGCAGTGCAGTGAGTCCAGATAGTGCACTGGCACCACTGGGGATGCAGTGCAGTGAGTCCAGAGAGTGCACTGGCACCACTGGGGATGCACTGCAGTGAGTCCAGAGAGTGCACTGGCACCACTGGGGATGCAGTGCAGTGAGTCCAGAGAGTGCACTGTCAGCACTGGGGATGCAGTGCAGTGAGTCCAGATAGTGCACTGGCACCACTGGGGATGCACTGCAGTGAGTCCAGAGAGTGCACTGGCACCACTGGGAATGCACTGCTGTGAGTCCAGAGAGTGCACTGGCACCACTTTGGATGCACTGCAGTGAGTCCAGAGAGTGCACTGGCACCACTGGGGATGCAGTGTAGTGAGTGCAGAGAGTGCACTGGCACCTTGGGGATGCAGTGCAGTGAGTCCAGAGAGTGCACTGGCACCACTGGGGATGCAGTGCAGTGAGTCCAGAGAGTGCACTGGCACCACTGGGGATGCACTGCAGTGAGTCCATAGAGTGCACTGGCACCACTGGGGATGCACTGAAATGACTCCAGAGAGTGCACTGGCCCCACTGGGGGTGCAGTGCAGTGAGTCCAGAGAGTGCACTGGTACCACTGGGGATGCAGCGCAATGACTACAGAGAGTGCACTGGCACCACTGGGGATGCAGTGCTGTGAGTCCAGAGAGTGCACTGGCACCACTGGGGATTCACTGCTGTGAGTCCAGAGAGTGCACTGGCACCACAGGGGATGCAGTGTAGTGAGTCCAGAGAGTGCACTGGCACCACTCTGGATGCAGTGCGGTGAGTCCAGAGAGTGCACTGGCGCCACTGTGGATGCAGTACAGTGAGTCCACAGAGTGCACTGGCACCACTGGGGATGCACTGCAGTGAGTCCAGAGAGTGCACTGGCACCACTGGGGATGCAGTGCAGTGAGTCCCGAGAGTGCACTGGATCAATTGGGGATGCAGTTCAGTTAGTCCAGAGAGTGCACTGGCACCACTGGGGATGCAGTGCAGTGAGTCCAGAGAGTGCACTGGCACCACTGGGGATGCACTGCAGTGAGTCCAGAGAGTGAACTGGCACCACTGGGGATGCAGTACAGTGACTCCAGAGAGTGAACTGGCACCACTGGCGATGCAGTGTAGTGAGTCCAGAGAGTGCACTGTCACCACTGGGGATGCACTGCAGTGAGTGCAGAGAGTACACTGGCACCATTGGGGATGTACTGCAGTGAGTCCAGAGAGTGCACTGGCACCACTGGGGATGCAGTGCAGTGACTCCAGAGAGTGCACTGGCACCACTGGGGATGCAGTGCAGTGAGTCCAGAGAGTGCACTGGATCAGTTGGGGATGCAGTTCAGTTAGTCCAGAGAGTGCACTGGCACCACTGGGGATGCACTGCAGTGAGTTCAGAGAGTACACTGGCACCACTGGGGATGCAGTGCAGTGAGTCCAGAGAGTGCACTGGCACCACTGGGGATGCAGTGCAGTGAGTCCAGAGAGTGCACTGGCACCACTGGGAATGCACTGCTGTGAGTCCAGAGAGTGCACTGGCACCACTTTGGATGCACTGCAGTGAGTCCAGAGAGTGCACTGGCACCACTGGGGATGGAGTGTAGTGAGTGCAGAGAGTGCACTGGCACCTTGGGGATGCAGTGCAGTGAGTCCAGAGAGTGCACTGGCACCACTGGGGATGCAGTGCAGTGAGTCCAGAGAGTGCACTGGCACCACTGGGGATGCACTGCAGTGAGTCCATAGAGTGCACTGGCACCACTGGGGATGCACTGAAATGACTCCAGAGAGTGCACTGGCCCCACTGGGGGTGCAGTGCAGTGAGTCCAGAGAGTGCACTGGTACCACTGGGGATGCAGCGCAATGACTACAGAGAGTGCACTGGCACCACTGGGGATGCAGTGCTGTGAGTCCAGAGAGTGCACTGGCACCACTGGGGATTCACTGCTGTGAGTCCAGAGAGTGCACTGGCACCACAGGGGATGCAGTGTAGTGACTCCAGAGAGTGCACTGGCACCACTGGGGATGCACTGAAGTGAGTCCAGAGAGTGCACTGTCACCACTGGGGATGCACTGCAGTGAGTGCAGAGAGTACACTGGCACCATTGGGGATGTACTGCAGTGACTCCAGAGAGTGCACTGGCACCACTGGGGATGCACTGCAGTGAGTCCAGAGAGTGCACTAGCACCACTGGGGATGCAGTGCAGTGAGTCCAGAGAGTGCACTGGCACCACTCTGGATGCAGTGCGGTGAGTCCAGAGAGTGCACTGGCGCCACTGTGGATGCAGTACAGTGAGTCCAGAGAGTGCACTGGCACCACTGGGGATGCACTGCAGTGACTCCAGAGAGTGCACTGGCACCACTGGGGATGCAGTGCATTGAGTCCTGAGAGTGCACTGGCTCCACTGGGGATGCAGTGCAGTGAGTCCAGAGAGTGCACTGGCACCACTGGGGATGCAGTACAGTGACTCCAGAGAGTGAAATGGCACCACTGGGGATGCACTGCAGTGAGTGCAGAGAGTGCACTGGCACCACTGGGGATGCAGTGCAGTGAGCTCAGAGAGTACACTGGCACCATTGGGGATGTACTGCAGTGAGTCCAGAGAGTGCACTGGCACCACTGGGGATGCAGTGCAGTGAGTCCAGAGAGCGCACTGTCAGCACTGGGGATGCAGTGCAGTGAGTCCAGAGAGTGCACTGGCACCACTGGGAATGCACTGCTGTGAGTCCAGAGAGTGCACTGGCACCACTTTGGATGCACTGCAGTGAGTCCAGAGAGTGCACTGGCACCACTGGGGATGCAGTGTAGTGAGTGCAGAGAGTGCACTGGCACCTTGGGGATGCAGTGCAGTGAGTCCAGAGAGTGCACTGGCACCACTGGGGATGCAGTGCTGTGAGTCCAGAGAGTGCACTGGCACCACTGGGGATTCACTGCTGTGAGTCCAGAGAGTGCACTGGTACCACAGGGGATGCAGTGTAGTGAGTCCAGAGAGTGCACTGGCACCACTGGGGATGCACTGCAGTGAGTCCAGAGAGTGCACTGGCACCACTGGGGATGCAGTGCAGTGAGTCCAGAGAGTGCACTGGCACCACTCTGGATGCAGTGCGGTGAGTCCAGAGAGTGCACTGGCGCCACTGTGGATGCAGTACAGTGAGTCCACAGAGTGCACTGGCACCACTGGGGATGCACTGCAGTGACTCCAGAGAGTGCACTGGCACCACTGGGGATGCAGTGCAGTGAGTCTAGAGAGTGCACTGGATCAATTGGGGATGCAGTTCAGTTAGTCCAGAGAGTGCACTGGCACCACTGGGGATGCAGTGCAGTGAGTCCAGAGAGTGCACTGGCACCACTGGGGATGCACTGCAGTGAGTCCAGAGAGTGAACTGGCACCACTGGGGATGCAGTGCAGTGACTCCAGAGAGTGAACTGGCACCACTGGCGATGCAGTGTAGTGAGTCCAGAGAGTGCACTGTCACCACTGGGGATGCACTGCAGTGATTGCAGAGAGTACACTGGCAATATTGGGGATGTACTGCAGTGAGTCCAGAGAGTGCACTGGCACCACTGGGGATGCACTGCAGTGAGTCCAGAGAGTGCACTGCACCACTGGGGATGCAGTGCAGTGAGTCCACAGAGTGCACTGGCACCACTGGGGATGCACTGCAGTGCCTCCAGAGAGTGCACTGGCACCACTGGGAATGCAGTGCAGTGAGTCCAGAGAGTGCACTGGCACCACTGGGGATGCAGTGCAGTGACTCCAGAGAGTGCACTGGCACCACTGGGGATGCACTGCAGTGAGTCCAGAGAGTGCACTGGCACCACTGGGGATGCAGTGCAGTGAGTCCAGAGAGTGCACTGGCACCACTCTGGATGCAGTACAGTGAGTCCACAGAGTGCACTGGCGCCACTGTGGATGCAGTACAGAGAGTCCAGAGAGTGCACTGGCACCACTGGGGATGCACTGCAGTGACTCCAGAGAGTGCACTGGCACCACTGGGGATGCAGTGCATTGAGTCCAGAGAGTGCACTGGCTCCACTGGGGATGCAGTGCAGTGAGTCCAGAGAGTGCACTGGCACCACTGGGGATGCAGTACAGTGACTCCAGAGAGTGAAATGGCACCACTGGGGATGCAGTGCAGTGAGTCCAGAGAGTGCACTGGCACCACTGGGAATGCACTGCTGTGAGTCCAGAGAGTGCACTGTCAGCACTGGGGATGCAGTGCAGTGAGTCCAGATAGTGCACTGGCACCACTGGGGATGCAGTGCAGTGAGTCCAGAGAGTGCACTGGCACCACTGGGAATGCACTGCTGTGAGTCCAGAGAGTGCACTGGCACCACTTTGGATGCACCTCAGTGAGTCCAGAGAGTGCACTGGCACCACTGGGGATGCAGTGTAGTGAGTGCAGAGAGTGCACTGGCACCTTGGGGATGCAGTGCACTGAGTCCAGAGAGTGCACTGGCACCACTGGGGATGCAGTGCAGTGAGTCCAGAGAGTGCACTGGCACCACTGGGGATGCACTGCAGTGAGTCCATAGAGTGCACTGGCACCACTGGGGATGCACTGAAATGACTCCAGAGAGTGCACTGGCCCCACTGGGGGTGCAGTGCAGTGAGTCCATAGAGTGCACTGGTACCACTGGGGATGCAGCGCAATGACTACAGAGAGTGCACTGGCACCACTGGGGAAGCACTGCAGTGAGTCCAGAGAGTGCACTGGCACCACTGGGGATGCACTGCTGTGAGTCCAGAGAGTGCACTGGCACCACAGGGGATGCAGTGTAGTGAGTCCAGAGAGTGCACTGGCACCACTGGGGATGCACTGCAGTGAGTCCAGAGAGTGCACTGGCACCACTGGGGATGCAGTGCAGTGAGTCCAGAGAGTGCACTGGCACCACTCTGGATGCAGTGCGGTGAGTCCAGAGAGTGCACTGGCGCCACTGTGGATGCAGTACAGTGAGTCCAGAGAGTGCACTGGCACCACTGGGGATGCAGTGCAGTGAGTCCAGAGAGTGCACTGGCACCACTGGGGATGCAGTGAAGTGAGTCCAGAGAGTGCACTGGATCAATTGGGGATGCAGTTCAGTTAGTCCAGAGAGTGCACTGGCACCACTGGGGATGCAGTGCAGTGAGTCCAGAGAGTGCACTGGCACCACTGGGGATGCACTGCAGTGAGTCCAGAGAGTGAACTGGCACCACTGGGGATGCAGTGCAGTGACTCCAGAGAGTGAACTGGCACCACTGGCGATGCAGTGTAGTGAGTCCAGAGAGTGCACTGTCACCACTGGGGATGCACTGCAGTGAGTGCAGAGAGTACACTGGCACCATTGGGGATGTACTGCAGTGAGTCCAGAGAGTGCACTGGCACCACTGGGGATGCAGTGCAGTGAGTCCAGATAGTGCACTGCACCACTGGGGATGCAGTGTAGTGAGTCCAGAGAGTGCACTGTCACCACTGGGGATGCACTGCAGTGAGTCCAGAGAGTGAACTGGCACCACTGGAGATGCACTGCAGTGAGTCCAGAGAGTGCACTGGCACCACTGGGGATGCACTGCAGTGAGTCCAGAGAGTGCACTGGCACCACTGGGGATGCAGTGCAGTGAGTCCAGAGAGTGCACTGGCACCACTGGGGATGCAGTGCAGTGAGTCCAGAGAGTGCACTGGCACCTTGGGGATGCAGTGCAGTGAGTCCAGAGAGTGCACTGGCACCACTGGGGATGCAGTGCAGTGAGTCCAGAGATTGCACTGGCACCACTGGGGATGCAGTGCAGTGAGTCCAGAGAGTGCACTGGCACCACTGGGGATGCAGTGCAGTGAGTCCAGAGAGTGCACTGGCACCACTGCGGATGCAGCGCAATGACTACATAGAGTGCACTGGCACCACTGTGGATGCACTGCAGTGAGTCCAGAGAGTGCACTGGCACCACTGGGGATGCAGTGCAGTGACTCCAGAGAGTGCACTGGCACCACTGGGGATGCACTGCAGTGAGTCTAGAGAGTGCACTGGCACCACTCTGGATACAGTGCGGTGAGTCCAGAGAGTGCACTGGCACCACTGGGGATGCAGTGCAGTGAGTCCACAGAGTGCACTGGCACCACTGGGGATGCACTGCGGTGACTCCAGAGAGTGCACTGGCACCACTGGGGATGCAGTGCAGTGAGTCCAGAGAGTGCACTGGCACCACTGGGGATGCACTGCAGTGACTCTAGAGAATGCACTGGCACCACTCTGGATGCAGCGCGGTGAGTCCAGAGAGTGCACTGGATCAATTGGGGATGCAGTTCAGTTAGTCCAGAGAGTGCACTGGCACCACTGGGGATGCAGTGCAGTGAGTCCAGAGAGTGCACTGGCACCCTGGGGATGCAGTACAGTGAGTCCACAGAGTGCACTGGCACCACTGGGGATGCACTGCAGTGAGTCCAGAGAGTGCACTGGCACCACTGGGGATGCAGTGCAGTGAGTCCACAGAGTGCACTGGCACCACTGGGGATGCACTGCAGTGCCTCCAGAGAGTGCACTGGCACCACTGGGGATGCAGTGCAGTGAGTCCAGAGAGTGCACTGGCACCACTGGGGATGCAGTGCAGTGACTCCAGAGAGTGCACTGGCACCACTGGGGATGCACTGCAGTGAGCCCAGAGAGTGCACTGGCACCACTGGGGATGCAGTGCAGTGAGTCCACAGAGTGCACTGGCACCACTCTGGATGCAGTGCGGTGAGTCCAGAGAGTGAACTGGCGCCACTGTGGATGCATTACAGTGAGTCCAGAGAGTGCACTGGCACCACTGGGGATGCACTGCAGTGACTCCAGAGAGTGCACTGGCACCACTGGGGATGCAGTGCATTGAGTCCAGAGAGTGCACTGGCTCCACTGGGGATGCAGTGCAGTGAGTCCAGAGAGTGCACTGGCACCACTGGGGATGCAGTACAGTGACTCCAGAGAGTGAAATGGCACCACTGGGGATGCACTGCAGTGAGTCCAGAGAGTGCACTGGCACCACTGGGGATGCAGTGCAGTGAGTCCAGAGAGTACACTGGCACCATTGGGGATGTACTGCAGTGAGTCCAGAGAGTGCACTGGCACCACTGGGAATGCAGTGCAGTGAGTCCAGAGAGGGCACTGGCACCACTGGAGATGCAGTACAGTGAGTCCACAGAGTGCACTGGCACCACTGGGGATGCACTGCAGAGACTCCAGAGAGTGCACTGGCACCACTGGGGATGCAGTACAGTGAGTCCACAGAGTGCACTGGCACCACTGGGGATGCACTGCAGAGACTCCAGAGAGTGCACTGGCATCACTGGGGATGCACTGCAGTGACTCTGGAGAGTGCACTGGCACCACTGGGGATGCACTGCAGTGAGTCCAGGGAGTGCACTGTCAGTACTGGGGATGCAGTGCAGTGAGTCCAGATAGTGCACTGGCACCACTGGGGATGCAGTGCAGTGATTCCAGAGAGTGCACTGTCAGCACTGGGGATGCAGTGCAGTGAGTCCAGATAGTGCACTGGCACCACTGGGGATGCAGTGCAGTGAGTCCAGAGAGTGCACTGGCACCACTGGGGATGCACTGCAGTGAGTCCAGAGAGTGCACTGGCACCACTGGGAATGCACTGCTGTGAGTCCAGAGAGTGCACTGGCACCACTGGGGATGCAGTGTAGTGAGTGCAGAGAGTGCACTGGCACCTTGGGGATGCAGTGCAGTGAGTCCAGAGAGTGCACTGGCACCACTGGGGATTCACTGCTGTGAGTCCAGAGAGTGCACTGGCACCACTGGGGATGCAGTGTAGTGAGTCCAGAGAGTGCACTGGCACCACTGGGGATGCACTGCAGTGAGTCCAGAGAGTGCACTGGCACCACTGGGGATGCAGTGCAGTGAGCCCAGAGAGTGCACTGGCACCACTCTGGATGCAGTGCGGTGAGTCCAGAGAGTGCACTGGCGCCACTGTGGATGCAGTACAGTGAGTCCAGAGAGTGCACTGGCACCACTGGGGATGCAGTGCAGTGACTCCAGAGAGTGCACTGGCACCATTGGGGATGCAGTGCAGTGAGTCCAGAGAGTGCACTGGATCAATTGGGGATGCAGTTCAGTTAGTCCAGAGAGCGCACTGGCACCACTGGGGATGCAGTGCAGTGAGTCCAGAGAGTGCACTGGCACCACTGGGGATGCAGTGCAGTGAGTCCAGAGAGTGAACTGGCACCACTGGGGATGCAGTACAGTGACTCCAGAGAGTGAACTGGCACCACCAGCGATGCAGTGTAGTGAGTCCAGAGAGTGCACTGGCACCACTGGGGATGCACTGCAGTGAGTGCAGAGAGTACACTGGCACCATTGGGGATGTACTGCAGTGAGTCCAGAGAGTGCACTGGCACCACTGGGGATGCACTGCAGAGACTCCAGAGAGTGCACTGGCACCACTGGGGATGCAGCGCAGTGAGTCCAGAGAGTGCACTGGCACCACTGGGGATGCAGTGCTGTAAGTCCAGAGAGTGCACTGGCACCACTGGAGATGCACTGCAGTGACTCCAGAGAGTGCACTGGCACCACTGGGGATGCAGTGCGGTGAGTCCAGAGAGTGCACTGGCACCACTGGGGATGCAGTGCAGTGACTCCAGAGAGTGCACTGGCACCACTGGGGATGCAGTGCAGTGAGTCCAGAGAGTGCACTGTTACCACTGGGGATGCAGTGCAGTGAGTCCAGAGAGTGCACTGGCACCACTGGGAATGCAGTGCAGTGAGTCCACAGAGTGCACTGGCACCACTGGTGATGCAGTGCAGTGAGTCCAGAGAGTGCACTGTCAGCACTGGGGATGCAGTGCAGTGAGTCCAGATAGTGCACTGGCACCACTGGGGATGCAGTGCAGTGAGTCCAGAGAGTGCACTGGCACCACTGGGGATGCACTGCAGTGAGTCCAGAGAGTGCACTGGCTCCACTGGGGATGCACTGCTGTGAGTCCAGAGAGTGCACTGGCACCACTGGGGATGCAGTGTAGTGAGTGCAGAGAGTGCACTGGCACCTTGGGGATGCAGTGCAGTGAGTCCAGAGAGTGCACTGGCACCACTGGGGATGCAGTGCAGTGAGTCCAGAGAGTGCACTGGCACCACTGGGGATGCACTGCAGTGAGTCCATAGAGTGCACTGGCACCACTGGGGATGCACTGAAATGACTCCAGAGAGTGCACTGGCACCACTGGGGGTGCAGTGCAGTGAGTCCAGAGAGTGCACTGGTACCACTGGGGATGCAGCGCAATGACTACAGAGAGTGCACTGGCACCACTGGGGATGCAGTGCTGTGAGTCCAGAGAGTGCACTGGCACCACTGGGGATTCACTGCTGTGAGTCCAGAGAGTGCACTGGCACCACTGGGGATGCAGTGTAGTGAGTCCAGAGAGTGCACTGGCACCACTGGGGATGCACTGCAGTGAGTCCAGAGAGTGCACTGGCACCACTGGGGATGCAGTGCAGTGAGTCCAGAGAGTGCACTGGCACCACTCTGGATGCTATGCGGTGAGTCCAGAGAGTGCACTGGCGCCACTGTGGATGCAGTACAGTGAGTCCACAGAGTGCACTGGCACCACTGGGGATGCAGTGCAGTGACTCCAGAGAGTGCACTGGCACCATTGGGGATGCAGTGCAGTGAGTCCAGAGAGTGCACTGGATCAATTGGGGATGCAGTTCAGTTAGTCCAGAGAGTGCACTGGCACCACTGGGGATGCAGTGCAGTGAGTCCAGAGAGTGCACTGGCACCACTGGGGATGCACTGCAGTGAGTCCAGAGAGTGAACTGGCACCACTGGGGATGCAGTACAGTGACTCCAGAGAGTGAACTGGCACCACTGGCGATGCAGTGCAGTGAGTCCAGAGAGTGCACTGGCACCACTGGGGATGCACTGCAGTGAGTGCAGAGAGTACACTGGCACCATTGGGGATGTACTGCAGTGAGTCCAGAGAGTGCACTGGCACCACTGGGGATGCACTGCAGAGAGTCCAGAGAGTGCACTGGCACCACTGGGGATGCAGCGCAGTGAGTCCAGAGAGTGCACTGGCACCACTGGGGATGCAGTGCTGTAAGTCCAGAGAGTGCACTGGCACCACTGGGGATGCACTGCAGTGACTCCAGAGAGTGCACTGGCACCACTGGGGATGCAGTGCGGTGAGTCCAGAGAGTGCACTGGCACCACTGGGGATGCAGTGCAGTGACTCCAGAGAGTGCACTGGCACCACTGGTGATGCAGTGCAGTGAGTCTAGAGAGTGCACTGGCACCACGGGGGATGCACTGCAGTGACTCTAGAGAGTGCACTGGCACCACTGGGGATGCACTGCAGTGAGTCCAGAGAGTGCACTGGCACCTCTGGGGATGCACTGCAGTGAGTCCAGAGAGTGCACTGGCACCACTGGGGATGCAGTGCAGTGAGTCCAGAGAGTGCACTGGCACCACTGGGGATGCAGTGCAGTGAGTCCAGAGAGAGCACTGGCACCACTGTGGATGCAGTGCAGTGAGTCCAGAGAGTGCACTGGCACCACTGGGGATGCAGTGCAGTGAGTCCAGAGAGTGCACTGTTACCACTGGGGATGCAGTGCAGTGAGTCCAGAGAGTGCACTGGCACCACTGGGGATGCAGTGCAGTGAGTCCAGAGAGTGCACTGTTACCACTGGGGATGCAGTGCAGTGAGTCCAGAGAGTGTACTGGCACCACTGGGAATGCAGTGCAGTGAGTCCAGAGAGTGCACTGGCACCACTCTGGATGCAGTGCGGTGAGTCCAGAGAGTGCACTGGCACCACTGGGGATGCAGTGCAGTGAGTCCACAGAGTGCACTGGCACCACTGGGGATGCAGTGCAGTGAGTCCAGAGAGTGCACTGGAACCACTGGGGATGCAGTGCAGTGAATCCAGAGAGTGCACTGGCACCACTGGGGATGAAGTGCAGTGAGTCCATAGAGTGCACTGGCACCACTGGGGATGCACTGCAGAGAGTCCAGAGAGTGCACTGGCACCACTGGGGATGCACTGCAGTGAGTGCAGAGAGTACACTGGCACCTCTGGGGATGCACTGCAGTGAGTCCAGAGAGTGCACTGGCACCACTGGGGATGCCGTGCGGTGAGTCCAGAGAGTGCACTGGCACCACTGGGGATGCAGTACAGTAAGTCCACAGAGTGCACTGGCACCACTGGGGATGCAGTGCAGTGAGTCCAGAGAGTGCACTGGCACCACTGGGGATGCAGTGCAGTGAGTCCAGAGAGTGCACTGGCACCACTGGGGATGCACTGCAGTGACTCTAGAGAGTGCACTGCACCATTGGGGATGCAGTGTAGTGAGTCCAGAGAGTGCACTGTCACCACTGGGGATGCAGTGTAGTGAGTCCAGAGAGTGCACTGTCACCACTGGGGATGCACTGCAGTGAGTCCAGGGACTGCACTGGCACCACTGGGGATGCAGTGCAGTGAGTCCAGAGACTGCACTGGCACCACAGGGGATGCAGTGCAGTGAGTCCAGAGAGTGCACTGGCACCTTGGGGATGCAGTGCAGTGAGTCCAGAGATTGCACTGGCACCACTGGGGATGCAGTGCAGTGAGTCCAGAGAGTGCACTGGCACCACTGGGGATGCAGCGCAATGACTACATAGAGTGCACTGGCACCACTGTGGATGTACTGCAGTGAGTCCAGAGAGTGCACTGGCACCACTGGGGATGCAGTGCAGTGACTCCAGAGAGTGCACTGGCACCACTGGGGATGCACTGCAGTGAGTCCAGAGAGTGCACAGGCACCACTCTGGATGCAGTGCGGTGAGTCCAGAGAGTGCACTGGCACCACTGGGGATGCAGTGCAGTGAGTCCACAGAGTGCACTGGCACCACTGGGGATGCAGTGTAGTGAGTCCAGAGAGTGCACTGTCACCACTGGTGATGCAGTGCAGTGAGTCCAGAGAGTGCACTGGCACCACTGGGGATGCACTGCAGTGACTCTAGAGAGTGCACTGGCACCACTCTGGATGCAGCGCGGTGAGTCCAGAGAGTGCACTGGATCAATTGGGGATGCAGTTCAGTTAGTCCAGAGAGTGCACTGGCACCACTGGGGATGCACTGCAGTGAGTCCAGAGAGTGCAGTGGCACCACTGGGGATGCAGTACAGTGACTCCAGAGAGTGAACTGGCACCACCGGGGATGCACTGCAGTGAGTCCAGAGAGTGCACTGGCACCACTGGGGATGCGGTGCAGTGAGTCCAGAGAGTGCACTGGCACCACTGGGGATGCACTACAGTGACTCTAGAGAGTGCACTGGCACCACTGGGGATGCAGTGCAGTGAGTCCAGAGAGTGCACTGGATCAATTGGGGATGCAGTTCAGTTAGTCCAGAGAGTGCACTGGCACCACTGGGGATGCACTGCAGTGAGTGCAGAGAGTACACTGGCACCTCTGGGGATGCAGTGCAGTGAGTCCAGACAGTGCACTGGCACCACTGGGGATGCCGTGCGGTGAGTCCAGAGAGTGCACTGGCACCACTGGGGATGCAGTACAGTAAGTCCACAGAGTGCACTGGCACCACTGGGGATGCAGTGCAGTGACTCCAGAGAGTGCACTGGCACCACTGGTGATGCAGTGCAGTGAGTCCAGAGAGTGCACTGGCACCACTGGGGATGCAGTGCAGTGAGTCCAGAGAGTGCACTGGCACCACTGGGGATGCAGTGCGGGGAGTCCATAGAGTGCACTGGCACCACTGGGGATGCAGTGCAGTGAGTCCAGAGAGTGCACTGGCACCACTGGGGATGCAGTGCAGTGAGTCCAGAGAGTGCACTGGCACCACTGGGGATGCACTGCAGTGACTCTAGAGAGTGCACTGCACCACTGGGGATGCAGTGTAGTGAGTCCAGAGAGTGCACTGTCACCACTGTGGGATGCAGTGTAGTGAGTCAAGAGAGTGCACTGGCACCACTGGGGATGCACTGCAGTGAGTCCAGAGAGTGCACTGGCACCACTGGGGATGCAGTGCAGTGAGTCCAGAGACTGCACTGGCATCACTGGGGATGCAGTGCAGTGAGTCCAGAGAGTGCACTGGCACCTTGGGGATGCAGTGCAGTGAGTCCAGAGATTGCACTGGCACCACTGGGGATGCAGTGCAGTGAGTCCAGAGAGTGCACTGGCACCACGGGGGATGCACTGCGGTGAGTCCAGAGAGTGCACTGGCACCACTGGGGATGCACTGCAGTGAGTCCAGAGAGTGCACTGTTACCACTGGGGATGCAGTGCAGTGAGTCCAGAGAGTGCACTGGCACCACTGGGGATGCACTGCAGTGAGTCCAGAGAGTGCACTGGCACCACTCTGGATGCAGTGCGGTGAGTCCAGAGAGTGCACTGGCACCACTGGGGATGCAGTGCAGTGAGTCCAGAGAGTGCACTGGCACCACTGGGGATGCACTGCAGTGACTCCAGAGAGTGCACTGGCACCACTGGTGATGCAGTGCAGTGAGTCCAGAGAGTGCACTGGCACCACTGGGGATGCACTGCAGTGACTCTAGAGAGTGCACTGGCACCACTCTGGATGCAGCGCGGTGAGTCCAGAGAGTGCACTGGATCAATTGGGGATGCAGTTCAGTTAGTCCAGAGAGTGCACTGGCACCACTGGGGATGCACTGCAGTGAGTCCAGAGAGTGCACTGGCACCACTGGGGATGCAGTACAGTGAGTCCACAGAGTGCACTGGCACCACTGGGGATGCACTGCAGAGACTCCAGAGAGTGCACTGGCACCACTGGGGATGCAGTGCAGTGAGTCCAGAGAGTGCACTGGCACCACTGGGGATGCAGTGTAGTGAGTGCAGAGAGTGCACTGGCACCTTGGGGATGCAGTGCAGTGAGTCCAGAGAGTGCACTGGCACCACTGGGGATGCACTGCAGTGACTCTAGAGAGTGCACTGGCACCACTGGGGATGCAGTGCAGTGAGTCCAGAGAGTGCACTGGATCAATTGGGGATGCAGTTCAGTTAGTCCAGAGAGTGCACTGGCACCACTGGGGATGCAGTGTAGTGAGTCCAGAGAGTGCACTGGCACCACTGGGGATGCAGTGTAGTGAGTCCAGAGAGTGCACTGGCACCACTGGGGATGCAGTGCAGTGAGTCCAGAGAGTGCACTGGCACCACTGGGGATGCACTGCAGTGAGTCCAGAGAGTGCACTGGCACCACTGGGGATGCAGTGCATTGAGTCCAGAGAGTGCACTGGCTCCACTGGGGATGCAGTGCAGTGAGTCCAGAGAGTGCACTGGCACCACTGGGGATGCAGTACAGTGACTCCAGAGAGTGAACTGGCACCACTGGGGATGCACTGCAGTGAGTCCAGAGAGTGCACTGGAACCACTGGGGATGCAGTGCAGTGAGTGCAGAGAGTACACTGGCACCATTGGGGATGTACTGCAGTGAGTCCAGAGAGTGCACTGGCACCACTGGGAATGCACTGCAGTGAGTCCAGAGAGGGCACTGGCACCACTGGAAATGCAGTACAGTGAGTCCACAGAGTGCACTGGCACCACTGGGGATGCAGTGCGGTGAGTCCAGAGAGTGCACTGGCACCACTGGGGATGCAGTGCAGTGAGTCCACAGAGTGCACTGGCACCACTGGGGATGCAGTGTAGTGAGTCCAGAGAGTGCACTGTCACCACTGTGGGATGCAGTGTAGTGAGTCAAGAGAGTGCACTGGCACCACTGGGGATGCACTGCTGTGACTGCAGAGAGTGCACTGGCACCACTGGTGATGCAGTGCAGTGAGTCCAGAGAGTGCACTGGCACCACTGGGGATGCACTGCAGTGACTCTAGAGAGTGCACTGGCACCACTCTGGATGCAGCGCGGTGAGTCCAGAGAGTGCACTGGATCAATTGGGGATGCAGTTCAGTTAGTCCAGAGAGTGCACTGGCACCACTGGGGATGCACTGCAGTGAGTCCAGAGAGTGCAGTGGCACCACTGGGGATGCAGTACAGTGACTCCAGAGAGTGAACTGGCACCACCGGGGATGCACTGCAGTGAGTCCAGAGAGTGCACTGGCACCACTGGGGATGCGGTGCAGTGAGTCCAGAGAGTGCACTGGCACCACTGGGGATGCACTACAGTGACTCTAGAGAGTGCACTGGCACCACTGGGGATGCAGTGCAGTGAGTCCAGAGAGTGCACTGGATCAATTGGGGATGCAGTTCAGTTAGTCCAGAGAGTGCACTGGCACCACTGGGGATGCACTGCAGTGAGTGCAGAGAGTACACTGGCACCTCTGGGGATGCAGTGCAGTGAGTTCAGACAGTGCACTGGCACCACTGGGGATGCCGTGCGGTGAGTCCAGAGAGTGCACTGGCACCACTGGGGATGCAGTACAGTAAGTCCACAGAGTGCACTGGCACCACTGGGGATGCAGTGCAGTGACTCCAGAGAGTGCACTGGCACCACTGGTGATGCAGTGCAGTGAGTCCAGAGAGTGCACTGGCACCACTGGGGATGCAGTGCAGTGAGTCCAGAGAGTGCACTGGCACCACTGGGGATGCAGTGCGGGGAGTCCATAGAGTGCACTGGCACCACTGGGGATGCAGTGCAGTGAGTCCAGAGAGTGCACTGGCACCACTGGGGATGCAGTGCAGTGAGTCCAGAGAGTGCACTGGCACCACTGGGGATGCACTGCAGTGACTCTAGAGAGTGCACTGCACCACTGGGGATGCAGTGTAGTGAGTCCAGAGAGTGCACTGTCACCACTGTGGGATGCAGTGTAGTGAGTCAAGAGAGTGCACTGGCACCACTGGGGATGCACTGCAGTGAGTCCAGAGAGTGCACTGGCACCACTGGGGATGCAGTGCAGTGAGTCCAGAGACTGCACTGGCATCACTGGGGATGCAGTGCAGTGAGTCCAGAGAGTGCACTGGCACCTTGGGGATGCAGTGCAGTGAGTCCAGAGATTGCACTGGCACCACTGGGGATGCAGTGCAGTGAGTCCAGAGAGTGCACTGGCACCACGGGGGATGCACTGCGGTGAGTCCAGAGAGTGCACTGGCACCACTGTGGATGCACTGCAGTGAGTCCAGAGAGTGCACTGGCACCACTGGGGATGCAGTGCAGTGACTCCAGAGAGTGCACTGGCACCACTGGGGATGCACTGCTGTGAGTCCAGAGAGTGCACTGGCACCACTCTGGATGCAGTGCGGTGAGTCCAGAGAGTGCACTGGCACCACTGGGGATGCAGTGCAGTGAGTCCAGAGAGTGCACTGGCACCACTGGGGATGCACTGCAGTGACTCCAGAGAGTGCACTGGCACCACTGGTGATGCAGCACGGTGAGTCCAGAGAGTGCACTGGATCAATTGGGGATGCAGTTCAGTTAGTCCAGAGAGTGCACTGGCACCACTGGGGATGCACTGCAGTGAGTCCAGAGAGTGCACTGGCACCACTGGGGATGCAGTACAGTGACTCCAGAGAGTGAACTGGCACCACTGGGGATGCACTGCAGTGAGTCCAGAGAGTGCACTGGCACAACTGGGGATGCGGTGCAGTGAGTCCAGAGAGTGCACTGGCACCACTGGGGATGCACTGCAGTGACTCTAGAGAGTGCACTGGCACCACTGGGGATGCAGTGCAGTGAGTCCAGAGAGTGCACTGGATCAATTGGGGATGCAGTTCAGTTAGTCCAGAGAGTGCACTGGCACCACTGGGGATGCACTGCAGTGAGTCCAGAGAGTGCACTGGCACCACTGGGGATGCAGTGTAGTGAGTCCAGAGAGTGCACTGGCACCACTGGGGATGCAGTGCAGTGAGTGCAGAGAGTGCACTGGCACCACTGGGGATGCAGTGCAGTGAGTCCAGAGAGTGCACTGGCACCACTGGGGATGCAGTGTATTGAGTCCAGAGAGTGCACTGGCTCCACTGGGGATGCAGTGCAGTGAGTCCAGAGAGTGCACTGGCACCACTGGGGATGCAGTACAGTGACTCCAGAGAGTGAACTGGCACCACTGGGGATGCACTGCAGTGAGTCCAGAGAGTGCACTGGCACCACTGGGGATGCAGTGCAGTGAGTGCAGAGAGTACACTGGCACCATTGGGGATGTACTGCAGTGAGTCCAGAGAGTGCACTGGCACCACTGGGAATGCACTGCAGTGAGTCCAGAGAGGGCACTGGCACCACTGGAAATGCAGTACAGTGAGTCCACAGAGTGCACTGGCACCACTGGGGATGCACTGCAGAGACTCCAGAGAGTGCACTGGCACCACTGGGGATGCAGTACAGTGAGTCCACAGAGTGCACTGGCACCACTGGGGATGCACTGCAGAGACTCCAGAGAGTGCACTGGCACCACTGGGGAAGCACTGCAGTGACTCTGGAGAGTGCACCGGCACCACTGGGGATGCACTGCAGTGAGTCCAGGGAGTGCACTGTCAGCACTGGGGATGCAGTGCAGTGAGTCCAGAGAGTGCACTGGCACCACTGGGGATGCAGTGCAGTGATTCCAGAGAGTGCACTGGCACCACTGGGAATGCACTGCAGTGAGTCCAGAGAGTGCACTGGCACCACTGGGGATGCAGTGCAGTGAGTGCAGAGAGTGCACTGGCACCACTGGGGATGCAGTGTAGTGAGTCCAGAGAGTGCACTGGCACCTTGGGGATGCAGTGCAGTGAGTCTAGAGAGTGCATTGGCACCACTGGGGATGCAGTGCAGTGAGTCCAGAGAGTGCACTGGCACCACTGGAGATGCAGTGCAGTGAGTCCAGAGAGTGCACTGGATCAATTGGGGATGCAGTTCAGTTAGTCCAGAGAGTGCACTGGCACCACTGGGGATGCAGTGCAGTGAGTCCAGAGAGTGCAGTGGCACCACTGGGGATGCAGTGCAGTGAGTGCAGAGAGTGCACTGGCACCACTGGGGATGCAGTGCAGTGAGTCCAGAGAGTGCACTGGCACCACTGGGGATGCACTGCAGTGAGTCCAGAGAGTGCACTGGCACCACTGGGGATGCAGTACAGTGAGTCCACAGAGTGCACTGGCACCACTGGGGATGCACTGCAGAGACTCCAGAGAGTGCACTGGCACCACTGGGGATGCACTGCAGTGACTCTAGAGAGTGCACCGGCACCACTGGGAATGCAGTGCAGTGAGTCCAGAGAGTGCACTGGCACCACTGGGGAAGCACTGCAGTGACTCCAGAGAGTGCACTGGCACCACTGGGGATGCAGAGCAGTGAGTCCAGAGAGTGCACTGGCAGCACTGGTGATGCAGTGCAGTGAGTCCAGAGAGTACACTGGCACCACTGGGGATGCAGTGCAGTGAGTCCAGAGAGAGCACTGGCACCACTGGGGATGCACTGCAGTGAGTCCAGAGAGTGCACTGGCACCACTGGGGATGCACTGCAGTGAGTCCAGAGAGTGCACTGGCACCACTGGGAATGCAGTGCAGTGAGTCCAGAGAGTGCACTGGCACCACTCTGGATGCACTGCAGTGAGTCCAGAGAGTGCACTGGCACCACTGGGGATGCAGTTCAGTGAGTCCAGAGAGTGCACTGGCACCACTGGGGATGCAGTTCAGTGAGTCCAGAGAGTGCAGTGGCACCACTGGGGATGCAGTGCAGTGAGTGCAGAGAGTGCACTGGGACCACTGGGGATGCAGTGCAGTGAGTCCAGAGAGTGCACTGGCACCACTGGGGATGCAGTACAGTGAGTCCACAGAGTGCACTGGCACCACTGGTGATGCACTGGAGAGACTCCAGAGAGTGCACTGGCACCACTGGTGATGCAGTGCAGTGAGTCCAGAGAGTGCACTGGCACCACTGGGGATGCAGTGCAGTGAGTCCAGAGAGTGCACTGGCACCACTGGGGATGCAGTGCTGTGAGTCCAGAGAGTGCACTGGCACCACTGGGGATGCACTGCAGTGAGTCCAGAGAGTGCACTGGCACCACTGGGGATGCAGTGCAGTGAGTGCAGAGAGTGCACTGGCACCACTGGGGATGCACTGCAGTGAGTCCAGAGAGTGCACTGGCACCACCGGGGATGCAGTGCAGTGAGTCCAGAGAGTGCACTGGCACCACTGGGGATGCAGTGAAGTGAGTCCAGAGAGTGCAGTGGCACCACTGGGGATGCAGTGCAGTGAGTGCAGAGAGTGCACTGGCACCACTGGGGATGCAGTGCAGTGAGTCCAGAGAGTGCACTGGCACCATTGGGGATGTACTGCAGTGAGTCCAGAGAGTGCACTGGCACCACTGGTGATGCAGTGCAATGACTACAGAGAGTGCACTGGCACCACTGGGGATGCAGTGCGGTGAGTCCAGAGAGTGCACTGGCACCACTGGGGATGCAGTGCAGTGAGTCCAGAGAGTGCACTGGCACCACTGGGGATGCAGTGTAGTGAGTCCAGAGAGTGCAGTGGCACCACTGGGGAGGCAGTGCAGTGAGTGCAGAGAGTGCAGTGGCACCACTGGGGATGCACTGCAGTGAGTCCAGAGAGTGCACTGGCACCACTGGGGATGCAGTGCAGTGAGTCCAGAGAGTGCACTGGCACCATTGGGGATGTACTGCAGTGAGTCCACAGAGTGCACTGGCACCACTGGGGATGCACTGCAGTGACTCCAGAGAGTACACTGGCACCACTGGGGATGCAGTGCGGTGAGTCCGGAGAGTGCACTGGCACCACTGGGGATGCAGTGCAGTGAGTCCAGAGAGTGCACTGGCACCACTGGGGATGCACTGCAGTGACTCTAGAGAGTGCACAGGCACCACTGGGGATGCAGTGCAGTGAGTCCAGGGAGTGCACTGGCACCACTGGGGATGCACTGCAGAGACTCCAGAGAGTGCACTGGCACCACTGGGTATGCACTGCAGTGAGTCCAGAGAGTGCACTGTCAGCACTGGGGATGCAGTGCAGTGAGTCCTGATAGTGCACTGGCACCACTGGCGATGCAGTGCAGTGATTCCAGAGAGTGCACTGGCACCACTGGGAATGCACTGCTGTGAGTCCAGAGAGTGCACTGGCACCACTGGGGATGCAGTGCAGTGAGTGCAGAGAGTGCACTGGCACCATTGGGGATGCAGTGTAGTGAGTCCAGAGAGTGCACTGGCACCTTGGGGATGCAGTGCAGTGAGTCCAGAGAGTGCATTGGCACCACTGGGGATGCAGTTCAGTGAGTCCAGAGAGTGCACTGGCACCACTGGAGATGCAGTGCAGTGAGTCCAGAGAGTGCACTGGATCAATTGGGGATGCAGTTCAGTTAGTCCAGAGAGTGCACTGGCACCACTGGGGATGCAGTGCAGTGAGTCCAGAGAGTGCACTGGCACCACTGGGGATGCAGTGCAGTGAGTCCAGAGAGTGCACTGGCACCACTCTGGATGCAGTGCGGTGAGTCCAGAGAGTGCAGTGGCACCACTGGGGATGCAGTTCAGTTAGTCCAGAGAGTGCACTGGCACCACTGGGGATGCAGTGCAGTGAGTCCAGAGAGTGCACTGGCACCACTGGGGATGCAGTACAGTGACTCCAGAGAGTGAACTGGCACCACTGGGGATGCAGTGCAGTGAGTCCAGAGAGTGCACTGGCACCACTGGGGATGCACTGCAGTGAGTCCAGAGAGTACACTGGCACCACTGGGGATGCAGTGCAGTGAGTCCAGAGAGTGCACTGGCACCACTGGGGATGCAGTACAGTGAGTCCACAGAGTGCACTGGCACCACTGGGGATGCACTGCAGAGACTCCAGAGAGTGCACTGGCACCACTGGGGATGCACTGCAGTGACTCTAGAGAGTGCACCGGCACCACTGGGGATGCACTGCAGTGAGTCCAGAGAGTGCACTGGCACCACTGGGGAAGCACTGCAGTGACTCCAGAGAGTGCACTGGCACCACTGGGGATGCAGAGCAGTGAGTCCAGAGAGTGCACTGGCACCACTGGTGATGCAGTGCAGTGAGTCCAGAGAGTACACTGGCACCACTGGGGATGCAGTGCAGTGAGTCCAGAGAGAGCACTGGCACCACTGGGGATGCAGTGCAGTGAGTCCAGAGAGTGCACTGGCACCACTGGGAATGCAGTGCAGTGAGTCCAGAGAGTGCACTGGCACCACTCTGGATGCACTGCAGTGAGTCCAGAGAGTGCACTGGCACCACTGGTGATGCAGTGCAGTGAGTCCAGAGAGTGCACTGGCACCACTGGGAATGCAGTGCAGTGAGTCCAGAGAGTGCACTGGCACCACTGGGGATGCACTGCAGTGAGTCCAGAGAGTGCACTGGCACCACTGGGGATGCAGTTCAGTGAGTCCAGAGAGTGCACTGGCACCACTGGGGATGCAGTTCAGTGAGTCCAGAGAGTGCACTGGCACCACTGGGGATGCAGTGCAGTGAGTGCAGAGACTGCACTGGCACCACTGGGGATGCAGTACAGTTAGTCCACAGAGTGCACTGGCACCACTGGTGATGCAGTGCAGAGACTCCAGAGAGTGCACTGGCACCACTGGTGATGCAGTGCAGTGAGTCCAGAGAGTGCACTGGCACCACTGGGGATGCACTGCAGTGAGTGCAGAG
Organism: Anser anser; assembly: GCF_964211835.1. Lineage (NCBI taxonomy): Eukaryota > Metazoa > Chordata > Aves > Anseriformes > Anatidae > Anser > Anser anser. Next base: position 38,254 of record NW_028153946.1, read on the forward strand.
AGTGCACTGGCACCACTGGGGAAGCACTGCAGTGAGTCCAGAGAGTGCACTGGCACCACTGGGGATGCAGTGCTGTGAGTCCAGAGAGTGCACTGGCACCACTGGGGATGCAGTGCAGTGAGTCCAGAGAGTGCACTGGCACCACTGGGGATGCAGTGCAGTGAGTGCAGAGAGTGCACTGGCACCACTGGGGATGCACTGCAGTGAGTCCAGAGAGTGCACTGGCACCACCGGGGATGCAGTGCAGTGAGTCCAGAGAGTGCACTGGCACCACTGGGGATGCAGTGAAGTGAGTCCAGAGAGTGCAGTGGCACCACTGGGGATGCAGTGCAGTGAGTGCAGAGAGTGCACTGGCACCACTGGGGATGCAGTGCAGTGACTCCTGAGAGTGCACTGGCACCACTGGGGATGCAGTGCAGTGAGTCCAGAGATTGCACTGGCACCATTGGGGATGTACTGCAGTGAGTCCAGAGAGTGCACTGGCACCACTGGGGATGCAGTGCAATGACTCCAAAGAGTGCACTGGCACCACTGGGAATGCAGTGCGGTGAGTCCAGAGAGTGCACTGGCACCACTGGGGATGCAGTTCAGTTAGTCCAGAGAGTGCACTGGCACCACTGGGGATGCAGTGTAGTGAGTCCAGAGAGTGCACTGGCACCACTGGGGATGCAGTGCAGTGAGTCCAGAGAGTGCACTGGCACCACTGGGGATGCAGTGCAGTGAGTCCAGAGAGTGCACTGGCACCATTGGGGATGTACTGCAGTGAGTCCAGAGAGTGCACTGGCACCACTGGGGATGCAGTGCAGTGAGTCCAGAGAGTGCACTGGCACCACTGGGGATGCAGTGCGGTGAGTCCAGAGAGTGCACTGGCACCACTGGGGATGCAGTGCAGTGAGTCCAAAGAGTGCACTGTCACCACTGGGGATGCAGTGCTGTAAGTCCAGAGAGTGCACTGGCACCACTGGGGATGCAGTGCAGTGAGTCCAGAGAGTGCACTGGCACCACTGGGGATGCACTGCAGTGAGTCCGGAGAGTGCACTGGCACCACTGGGGATGTACTGCAGTGAGTCCAGAGAGTGCACTGGCACCACTGGGGATGCAGTGCAGTGAGTCCAGAGAGTGCACTGGCACCACTGGGGATGCAGTGCGGTGAGTCCAGAGAGTGCACTGGCACCACTGGGGATGCAGTACAGTGAGTCCACAGAGTGCACTGGCACCACTGGGGATGCAGTGCAGTGACTCCAGAGAGTGCACTGGCACCACTGGGGATGCACTGCAGTGACTCTAGAGAGTGCACCGGCACCACTGGGGATGCAGTGCAGTGAGTCCAGAGAGTGCACTGGCACCACTGGGGATGCACTGCTGTGAGTCCAGAGAGTGCACTGGCACCACTGGGGATGCAGTGCAGTGAGTGCAGAGAGTGCACTGGCACCACTGGGGATGCAGTGTAGTGAGTCCAGAGAGTGCACTGGCACCTTGGGGATGCAGTGCAGTGAGTCCAGAGAGTGCATTGGCACCACTGGAGATGCAGTGCAGTGAGTCCAGAGAGTGCACTGGATCAATTGGGGATGCAGTTCAGTTAGTCCAGAGAGTGCACTGGCACCACTGGGGATGCAGTGCAGTGAGTCCAGAGAGTGCACTGGCACCACTGGGGTTGCAGTGCAGTGAGTCCAGAGAGTGCACTGGCACGACTCTGGATGCAGTGCGGTGAGTCCAGAGAGTGCAGTGGCACCACTGGGGATGCACTGCAGTGACTCCAGAGAGTGCACTGGCACCACTGGGGATGCAGTGCAGTGAGTCCAGAGAGTGGACTGGATCAATTGGGGATGCAGTTCAGTTAGTCCAGAGAGTGCACTGGCACCACTGGGGATGCAGTGCAGTGAGTCCAGAGAGTGCACTGGCACCACTGGGGATGCAGTACAGTGACTCCAGAGAGTGAACTGGCACCACTGGGGATGCAGTGCAGTGAGTCCAGAGAGTGCACTGGCACCACTGGGGATGCACTGCAGTGAGTCCAGAGAGTGCACTGGCACCACTGGGGATGCAGTGCAGTGAGTCCAGAGAGTGCACTGGCACCACTGGGGATGCAGTACAGTGAGTCCACAGAGTGCACTGGCACCACTGGGGATGCACTGCAGAGACTCCAGAGAGTGCACTGGCACCACTGGGGATGCACTGCAGTGACTCTAGAGAGTGCACCGGCACCACTGGGGATGCACTGCAGTGAGTCCAGAGAGTGCACTGGCACCACTGGGGAAGCACTGCAGTGACTCCAGAGAGTGCACTGGCACCACTGGGGATGCAGAGCAGTGAGTCCAGAGAGTGCACTGGCACCACTGGGGATGCAGTGCAGTGAGTCCAGAGAGTGCACTGGCACCACTGGGGATGCACTGCAGTGAGTCCAGAGAGTGCACTGGCACCACTGGGAATGCAGTGCAGTGAGTCCAGAGAGTGCACTGGCACCACTCCGGATGCACTGCAGTGAGTCCAGAGAGTGCACTGGCACCACTGGGGATGCAGTTCAGTGAGTCCAGAGAGTGCACTGGCACCACTGGGGATGCAGTTCAGTGAGTCCAGAGAGTGCACTGGCACCACTGGGGATGCAGTGCAGTTAGTGCAGAGAGTGCACTGGCACCACTGGGGATGCAGTACAGTGAGTCCACAGAGTGCACTGGCACCACTGGTGATGCACTGCAGAGACTCCAGAGAGTGCACTGGCACCACTGGTGATGCAGTGCAGTGAGTCCAGAGAGTGCACTGGCACCACTGGGGATGCACTGCAGTGAGTCCAGAGAGTGCACTGGCACCACTGGGGAAGCACTGCAGTGAGTCCAGATAGTGCACTGGCACCACTGGGGATGCAGTGCTGTGAGTCCAGAGAGTGCACTGGCACCACTGGGGATGCAGTGCAGTGAGTCCAGAGAGTGCACTGGCACCACTGGGGATGCAGTGCAGTGAGTGCAGAGAGTGCACTGGCACCACTGGGGATGCACTGCAGTGAGTCCAGAGAGTGCACTGGCACCACCGGGGATGCAGTGCAGTGAGTCCAGAGAGTGCACTGGCACCACTGGGGATGCAGTGAAGTGAGTCCAGAGAGTGCAGTGGCACCACTGGGGATGCAGTGCAGTGAGTGCAGAGAGTGCACTGGCACCACTGGGGATGCAGTGCAGTGACTCCTGAGAGTGCACTGGCACCACTGGGGATGCAGTGCAGTGAGTCCAGAGAGTGCACTGGCACCATTGGGGATGTACTGCAGTGAGTCCAGAGAGTGCACTGGCACCACTGGGGATGCAGTGCAATGACTCCAAAGAGTGCACTGGCACCACTGGGGATGCAGTGCGGTGAGTCCAGAGAGTGCACTGGCACCACTGGGGATGCAGTTCAGTTAGTCCAGAGAGTGCACTGGCACCACTGGGGATGCAGTGTAGTGAGTCCAGAGAGTGCAGTGGCACCACTGGTGATGCAGTGCAGTGAGTGCAGAGAGTGCACTGGCACCACTGGGGATGCAGTGCAGTGAGTCCAGAGAGTGCACTGGCACCACTGGGGATGCAGTGCAGTGAGTCCAGAGAGTGCACTGGCACCATTGGGGATGTACTGCAGTGAGTCCAGAGAGTGCACTGGCACCACTGGGGATGCACTGCAGTGAGTCCAGAGAGTGCACAGTCACCACTGGGGATGCAGTGCTGTAAGTCCAGAGAGTGCACTGGCACCACTGGGGATGCAGTGCAGTGAGTCCAGAGAGTGCACTGGCACCACTGGGGATGCACTGCAGTGAGTCCGGAGAGTGCACTGGCACCACTGGGGATGTACTGCAGTGAGTCCAGAGAGTGCACTGGCACCACTGGGGATGCAGTGCAGTGAGTCCAGAGAGTGCACTGGCACCACTGGGGATGCAGTGCGGTGAGTCCAGAGAGTGCACTGGCACCACTGGGGATGCAGTACAGTGAGTCCACAGAGTGCACTGGCACCACTGGGGATGCAGTGCAGTGACTCCAGAGAGTGCACTGGCACCACTGGGGATGCACTGCAGTGACTCTAGAGAGTGCACCGGCACCACTGGGGATGCAGTGCAGTGAGTCCAGAGAGTGCACTGGCACCACTGGGGATGCAGTGCAGTGAGTCCAGAGAGTGCACTGGCACCACTGGTGATGCAGTGCAGTGAGTCCAGAGAGTGCACTGGCACCACTGGGGATGCAGTGCTGTAAGTCCATAGAGTGCACTGGCACCACCGGGGATGCAGTGCAATGAGTGCAGAGAGTGCACTGGCACCACTGGGGATGCAGTGCAGTGAGTCCAGAGAGTGCACTGGCACCACTGGGGATGCAGTACAGTGAGTCCACAGAGTGCACTGGCACCACTGGGGATGCACTGCAGAGACTCCAGAGAGTGCACTGGCACCACTGGGGATGCAGTGCAGTGAGTCCAGAGAGTGCACTGGCACCACTGGGGATGCAGTGCAGTGAGTCCAGAGAGTGCACTGGCACCACTGGGGATGCAGTGCTGTGAGTCCAGAGAGTGCACTGGCACCACTGGGGATGCACTGCAGTGAGTGCAGAGAGTGCACTGGCACCACTGGGGATGCAGTGCCTTGAGTGCAGAGAGTGCACTGGCACCACTGGGGATGCAGTTCAGTGAGTCCAGAGAGTGCACTGGCACCACTGGAGATGCAGTTCAGTGAGTCCAGAGAGTGCACTGGATCAATTGGGGATGCAGTTCAGTTAGTCCGGAGAGTGCACTGGCACCACTGGGGATGCAGTGCAGTGAGTCCAGAGAGTGCACTGGCACCACTGGGGATGCAGTGCAGTGAGTCCAGAGAGTGCACTGGCACCACTCTGGATGCAGTGCGGTGAGTCCAGAGAGTGCAGTGGCACCACTGGGGATGCAGTGCAGTGAGTCCACAGAGTGCACTGGCACCACTGGGGATGCAGTGCAGTGAGTCCAGAGAGTGGACTGGATCAATTGGGGATGCAGTTCAGTTAGTCCAGAGAGTGCATGGCACCACTGGGGATGCAGTGCAGTGAGTCCAGAGAGTGCACTGGCACCACTGGGGATGCAGTACAGTGACTCCAGAGAGTGAACTGGCACCACTGGGGATGCAGTGCAGTGAGTCCAGAGAGTGCACTGGCACCAGTGGGGATGCACTGCAGTGAGTCCAGAGAGTGCACTGGCACCACTGGGGATGCAGTGCAGTGAGTCCAGAGAGTGCACTGGCACCACTGGGGATGCAGTACAGTGAGTCCACAGAGTGCACTGGCACCACTGGGGATGCACTGCAGAGACTCCAGAGAGTGCACTGGCACCACTGGGGATGCACTGCAGTGACTCTAGAGAGTGCACCGGCACCACTGGGGATGCAGTGCAGTGAGTCCAGAGAGTGCACTGGCACCACTGGGGAAGCACTGCAGTGACTCCAGAGAGTGCACTGGCACCACTGGGGATGCAGAGCAGTGAGTCCAGAGAGTGCACTGGCACCACTGGTGATGCAGTGCAGTGAGTCCAGAGAGTACACTGGCACCACTGGGGATGCAGTGCAGTGAGTCCAGAGAGAGCACTGGCACCACTGGGGATGCAGTGCAGTGAGTCCAGAGAGTGCACTGGCACCACTGGGGAAGCACTGCAGTGAGTCCAGAGAGTGCACTGGCAGCACTGGGGATGCAGTGCAGTGAGTCCAGAGAGTGCACTGGCACCACTCCGGATGCACTGCAGTGAGTCCAGAGAGTGCACTGGCACCACTGGGGATGCAGTTCAGTGAGTCCAGAGAGTGCACTGGCACCACTGGGGATGCAGTTCAGTGAGTCCAGAGAGTGCACTGGCACCACTGGGGATGCAGTGCAGTGAGTGCAGAGAGTGCACTGGCACCACTGGGGATGCAGTACAGTGAGTCCACAGAGTGCACTGGCACCACTGGTGATGCACTGCAGAGACTCCAGAGAGTGCACTGGCACCACTGGTGATGCAGTGCAGTGAGTCCAGAGAGTGCACTGGCACCACTGGGGATGCACTGCAGTGAGTCCAGAGAGTGCACTGGCACCACTGGGGAAGCACTGCAGTGAGTCCAGAGAGTGCACTGGCACCACTGGGGATGCAGTGCTGTGAGTCCAGAGAGTGCACTGGCACCACTGGGGATGCAGTGCAGTGAGTCCAGAGAGTGCACTGGCACCACTGGGGATGCAGTGCAGTGAGTGCAGAGAGTGCACTGGCACCACTGGGGATGCACTGCAGTGAGTCCAGAGAGTGCACTGGCACCACCGGGGATGCAGTGCAGTGAGTCCAGAGAGTGCACTGGCACCACTGGGGATGCAGTGAAGTGAGTCCAGAGAGTGCAGTGGCACCACTGGGGATGCAGTGCAGTGAGTGCAGAGAGTGCACTGGCACCACTGGGGATGCAGTGCAGTGACTCCTGAGAGTGCACTGGCACCACTGGGGATGCAGTGCAGTGAGTCCACAGAGTGCACTGGCACCATTGGGGATGTACTGCAGTGAGTCCAGAGAGTGCACTGGCACCACTGGGGATGCAGTGCAATGACTCCAAAGAGTGCACTGGCACCACTGGGGATGCAGTGCGGTGAGTCCAGAGAGTGCACTGGCACCACTGGGGATGCAGTTCAGTTAGTCCAGAGAGTGCACTGGCACCACTGGGGATGCAGTGTAGTGAGTCCAGAGAGTGCAGTGGCACCACTGGGGATGCAGTGCAGTGAGTGCAGAGAGTGCACTGGCACCACTGGGGATGCAGTGCAGTGAGTCCAGAGAGTGCACTGGCACCACTGGGGATGCAGTGCAGTGAGTCCAGAGAGTGCACTGGCACCATTGGGGATGTACTGCAGTGAGTCCAGAGAGTGCACTGGCACCACTGGGGATGCACTGCAGTGAGTCCAGAGAGTGCACTGGCACCACTGGGGATGCAGTGCGGTGAGTCCAGAGAGTGCACTGGCACCACAGGGGATGCAGTGCAGTGAGTCCAAAGAGTGCACTGTCACCACTGGGGATGCAGTGCTGTAAGTCCAGAGAGTGCACTGGCACCACTGGGGATGCACTGCAGTGAGTCCAGAGAGTGCACTGGCACCACTGGGGATGCACTGCAGTGAGTCCGGAGAGTGCACTGGCACCACTGGGGATGTACTGCAGTGAGTCCAGAGAGTGCACTGGCACCACTGGGGATGCAGTGCAGTGAGTCCAGAGAGTGCACTGGCACCACTGGGGATGCAGTGCGGTGAGTCCAGAGAGTGCACTGGCACCACTGGGGATGCTGTACAGTGAGTTCACAGAGTGCACTGGCACCACTGGGGATGCAGTGCAGTGACTCCAGAGAGTGCACTGGCACCACTGGGGATGCACTGCAGTGACTCTAGAGAGTGCACCGGCACCACTGGGGATGCAGTGCAGTGAGTCCAGAGAGTGCACTGGCACCACTGGGGATGCAGTGCAGTGAGTCCAGAGAGTGCACTGGCACCACTGGTGATGCAGTGCAGTGAGTCCAGAGAGTGCACTGGCACCACTGGGGATGCAGTGCTGTAAGTCCATAGAGTGCACTGGCACCACCGGGGATGCAGTGCAGTGAGTGCAGAGAGTGCACTGGCACCACTGGGGATGCAGTGCAGTGAGTCCAGAGAGTGCACTGGCACCACTGGGGATGCAGTACAGTGAGTCCAGAGAGTGCACTGGCACCACTGGGGATGCACTGCAGTGAGTGCAGAGAGTGCACTGGCACCACTGGGGATGCAGTGCCTTGAGTGCAGAGAGTGCACTGGCACCACTGGGGATGCAGTTCAGTGAGTCCAGAGAGTGCACTGGCACCACTGGAGATGCAGTTCAGTGAGTCCAGAGAGTACACTGGATCAATTGGGGATGCAGTTCAGTTAGTCCAGAGAGTGCACTGGCACCACTGGGGATGCAGTGCAGTGAGTCCAGAGAGTGCACTGGCACCACTGGGGATGCAGTGCAGTGAGTCCAGAGAGTGCACTGGCACCACTCTGGATGCAGTGCGGTGAGTCCAGAGAGTGCAGTGGCACCACTGGGGATGCAGTGCAGTGAGTCCACAGAGTGCACTGGCACCACTGGGGATGCAGTGCAGTGAGTCCAGAGAGTGGACTGGATCAATTGGGGATGCAGTTCAGTTAGTCCAGAGAGTGCACTGGCACCACTGGGGATGCAGTGCAGTGAGTCCAGAGAGTGCACTGGCACCACTGGGGATGCAGTACAGTGACTCCAGAGAGTGAACTGGCACCACTGGGGATGCAGTGCAGTGAGTCCAGAGAGTGCACTGGCACCAGTGGGGATGCACTGCAGTGAGTCCAGAGAGTGCACTGGCACCACTGGGGATGCAGTGCAGTGAGTCCAGAGAGTGCACTGGCACCACTGGGGATGCAGTACAGTGAGTCCACAGAGTGCACTGGCACCACTGGGGATGCACTGCAGAGACTCCAGAGAGTGCACTGGCACCACTGGGGATGCACTGCAGTGACTCTAGAGAGTGCACCGGCACCACTGGGGATGCAGTGCAGTGAGTCCAGAGAGTGCACTGGCACCACTGGGGAAGCACTGCAGTGACTCCAGAGAGTGCACTGGCACCACTGGGGATGCAGAGCAGTGAGTCCAGAGAGTGCACTGGCACCACTGGTGATGCAGTGCAGTGAGTCCAGAGAGTACACTGGCACCACTGGGGATGCAGTGCAGTGAGTCCAGAGAGAGCACTGGCACCACTGGGGATGCAGTGCAGTGAGTCCAGAGAGTGCACTGGCACCACTGGGGATGCACTGCAGTGAGTCCAGAGAGTGCACTGGCACCACTGGGAATGCAGTGCAGTGAGTCCAGAGAGTGCACTGGCACCACTCCGGATGCACTGCAGTGAGTCCAGAGAGTGCACTGGGACCACTGGGGATGCAGTTCAGTGAGTCCAGAGAGTGCACTGGCACCACTGGGGATGCAGTTCAGTGAGTCCAGAGAGTGCACTGGCACCACTGGGGATGCAGTGCAGTGAGTGCAGAGAGTGCACTGGCACCACTGGGGATGCAGTACAGTGAGTCCACAGAGTGCACTGGCACCACTGGTGATGCACTGCAGAGACTCCAGAGAGTGCACTGGCACCACTGGTGATGCAGTGCAGTGAGTCCAGAGAGTGCACTGGCACCACTGGGGATGCACTGCAGTGAGTCCAGAGAGTGCACTGGCACCACTGGGGAAGCACTGCAGTGAGTCCAGAGAGTGCACTGGCACCACTGGGGATGCAGTGCTGTGAGTCCAGAGAGTGCACTGGCACCACTGGGGATGCAGTGCAGTGAGTCCAGAGAGTGCACTGGCACCACTGGGGATGCAGTGCAGTGAGTGCAGAGAGTGCACTGGCACCACTGGGGATGCACTGCAGTGAGTCCAGAGAGTGCACTGGCACCACCGGGGATGCAGTGCAGTGAGTCCAGAGAGTGCACTGGCACCACTGGGGATGCAGTGAAGTGAGTCCAGAGAGTGCAGTGGCACCACTGGGGATGCAGTGCAGTGAGTGCAGAGAGTGCACTGGCACCACTGGGGATGCAGTGCAGTGACTCCTGAGAGTGCACTGGCACCACTGGGGATGCAGTGCAGTGAGTCCACAGAGTGCACTGGCACCATTGGGGATGTACTGCAGTGAGTCCAGAGAGTGCACTGGCACCACTGGGGATGCAGTGCAATGACTCCAAAGAGTGCACTGGCACCACTGGGGATGCAGTGCGGTGAGTCCAGAGAGTGCACTGGCACCACTGGGGATGCAGTTCAGTTAGTCCAGAGAGTGCACTGGCACCACTGGGGATGCAGTGTAGTGAGTCCAGAGAGTGCAGTGGCACCACTGGGGATGCAGTGCAGTGAGTGCAGAGAGTGCACTGGCACCACTGGGGATGCAGTGCAGTGAGTCCAGAGAGTGCACTGGCACCACTGGGGATGCAGTGCAGTGAGTCCAGAGAGTGCACTGGCACCATTGGGGATGTACTGCAGTGAGTCCAGAGAGTGCACTGGCACCACTGGGGATGCACTGCAGTGAGTCCAGAGAGTGCACTGGCACCACTGGGGATGCAGTGCGGTGAGTCCAGAGAGTGCACTGGCACCACTGGGGATGCAGTGCAGTGAGTCCAAAGAGTGCACTGTCACCACTGGGGATGCAGTGCTGTAAGTCCAGAGAGTGCACTGGCACCACTGGGGATGCACTGCAGTGAGTCCAGAGAGTGCACTGGCACCACTGGGGATGCACTGCAGTGAGTCCGGAGAGTGCACTGGCACCACTGGGGATGTACTGCAGTGAGTCCAGAGAGTGCACTGGCACCACTGGGGATGCAGTGCAGTGAGTCCAGAGAGTGCACTGGCACCACTGGGGATGCAGTGCGGTGAGTCCAGAGAGTGCACTGGCACCACTGGGGATGCAGTACAGTGAGTCCACAGAGTGCACTGGCACCACTGGGGATGCAGTGCAGTGACTCCAGAGAGTGCACTGGCACCACTGGGGATGCACTGCAGTGACTCTAGAGAGTGCACCGGCACCACTGGGGATGCAGTGCAGTGAGTCCAGAGAGTGCACTGGCACCACTGGGGATGCAGTGCAGTGAGTCCAGAGAGTGCACTGGCACCACTGGTGATGCAGTGCAGTGAGTCCAGAGAGTGCACTGGCACCACTGGGGATGCAGTGCTGTAAGTCCATAGAGTGCACTGGCACCACCGGGGATGCAGTGCAGTGAGTGCAGAGAGTGCACTGGCACCACTGGGGATGCAGTGCAGTGAGTCCAGAGAGTGCACTGGCACCACTGGGGATGCAGTACAGTGAGTCCACAGAGTGCACTGGCACCACTGGGGATGCACTGCAGAGACTCCAGAGAGTGCACTGGCACCACTGGGGATGCAGTGCAGTGAGTCCAGAGAGTGCACTGGCACCACTGGGGATGCAGTGCAGTGAGTCCAGAGAGTGCACTGGCACCACTGGGGATGCAGTGCTGTGAGTCCAGAGAGTGCACTGGCACCACTGGGGATGCACTGCAGTGAGTGCAGAGAGTGCACTGGCACCACTGGGGATGCAGTGCCTTGAGTGCAGAGAGTGCACTGGCACCACTGGGGATGCAGTGCAGTGAGTGCAGAGAGTGCACTGGCACCACCGGGGATGCAGTGCAGTGAGTGCAGAGAGTGCACTGGCACCACTGGGGATGCAGTGAAGTGAGTCCAGAGAGTGCACTGGCACCACTGGGGATGCAGTGCAGTGAGTGCAGAGAGTGCACTGGCACCACTGGGGATGCAGTGCAGTGAGTCCAGAGAGTGCACTGTCACCACTGGGGATGCAGTGCAGTGACTCCAGAGAGTGCACTGGCACCACTGGGGATGCAGTGCGGGGAGTCCAGAGAGTGCACTGGCACCACTGGGGATGCAGTGCAGTGAGTCCAGAGAGTGCACTGGCACCACTGGGGATGCAGTGCTGTAAGTCCAGAGAGTGCACTGGCACCACTGGGGATGCCGTGCAGTGAGTCCAGAGAGTGCACTGGCAGCACTGGGGATGCAGTGCGGTGAGTCCAGAGAGTGCACCGGCACCACTGGGGATGCAGTACAGTGAGTCCACAGAGTGCACTGGCACCACTGGGGATGCACTGCAGAGACTCCAGAGAGTGCACCGGCACCACTGGGGATGCAGTGCAGTGAGTCCAGAGAGTGCACTGGCACCACTGGGGAAGCACTGAAGTGACTCCAGAGAGTGCACTGGCACCACTGGGGATGCAGTGCAGTGAGTCCAGAGAGTGCACTGGCACCACTGGGGATGCAGTGCAGTGAGTCCAGAGAGTGCACTGGCACCACTGGGGATGCAGTGCTGTAAGTCCATAGAGTGCACTGGCACCACTGGGGATGCAGTACAGTAAGTCCAGAGAGTGCACTGGCACCACTGGTGATGCAGTACAGTGAGTCCAGAGAGTGCACTGGCACCACTGGGGATGCACTGCAGAGACTCCAGAGAGTGCACTGGCACCACTGGGGATGCACTGCAGTGACTCTAGAGAGTGCACTGTCAGCACTGGGGATGCAGTGCAGTGAGTCCAGAGAGTGCACTGGCACCACTGGGGATGCAGTGCAGTGAGTCCAGATAGTGCACTGGCACCACTGGGAATGCACTGCTGTGAGTGCAGAGAGTGCACTGGCACCACTGGGAATGCACTGCTGTGAGTCCAGAGAGTGCACTGGCACCACTGGGGATGCACTGCAGTGAGTCCAGAGAGTGCACTGGCACCACTGGGGAAGCACTGCAGTGACTCCAGAGAGTGCACTGGCACCACTGGGGATGCAGAGCAGTGAGTCCAGAGAGTGCACTGGCACCACTGGGGAAGCACTGCAGTGACTCCAGAGAGTGCACTGGCACCACTGGGGATGCAGAGCAGTGAGTCCAGAGAGTGCACTGGCACCACTGGTGATGCAGTGCAGTGAGTCCAGAGAGTACACTGGCACCACTGGGGATGCAGTGCAGTGAGTCCAGAGAGAGCACTGGCACCACTGGGGATGCAGTGCAGTGAGTCCAGAGAGTGCACTGGCACCACTGGGGATGCACTGCAGTGAGTCCAGAGAGTGCACTGGCACCACTGGGAATGCAGTGCAGTGAGTCCAGAGAGTGCACTGGCACCACTCCGGATGCACTGCAGTGAGTCCAGAGAGTGCACTGGGACCACTGGGGATGCAGTTCAGTGAGTCCAGAGAGTGCACTGGCACCACTGGGGATGCAGTTCAGTGAGTCCAGAGAGTGCACTGGCACCACTGGGGATGCAGTGCAGTGAGTGCAGAGAGTGCACTGGCACCACTGGGGATGCAGTACAGTGAGTCCACAGAGTGCACTGGCACCACTGGTGATGCACTGCAGAGACTCCAGAGAGTGCACTGGCACCACTGGTGATGCAGTGCAGTGAGTCCAGAGAGTGCACTGGCACCACTGGGGATGCACTGCAGTGAGTCCAGAGAGTGCACTGGCACCACTGGGGAAGCACTGCAGTGAGTCCAGAGAGTGCACTGGCACCACTGGGGATGCAGTGCTGTGAGTCCAGAGAGTGCACAGGCACCACTGGGGATGCAGTGCAGTGAGTCCAGAGAGTGCACTGGCACCACTGGGGATGCAGTGCAGTGAGTGCAGAGAGTGCACTGGCACCACTGGGGATGCACTGCAGTGAGTCCAGAGAGTGCACTGGCACCACCGGGGATGCAGTGCAGTGAGTCCAGAGAGTGCACTGGCACCACTGGGGATGCAGTGAAGTGAGTCCAGAGAGTGCAGTGGCACCACTGGGGATGCAGTGCAGTGAGTGCAGAGAGTGCACTGGCACCACTGGGGATGCAGTGCAGTGACTCCTGAGAGTGCACTGGCACCACTGGGGATGCAGTGCAGTGAGTCCACAGAGTGCACTGGCACCATTGGGGATGTACTGCAGTGAGTCCAGAGAGTGCACTGGCACCACTGGGGATGCAGTGCAATGACTCCAAAGAGTGCACTGGCACCACTGGGGATGCAGTGCGGTGAGTCCAGAGAGTGCACTGGCACCACTGGGGATGCAGTTCAGTTAGTCCAGAGAGTGCACTGGCACCACTGGGGATGCAGTGTAGTGAGTCCAGAGAGTGCAGTGGCACCACTGGGGATGCAGTGCAGTGAGTGCAGAGAGTGCACTGGCACCACTGGGGATGCAGTGCAGTGAGTCCAGAGAGTGCACTGGCACCACTGGGGATGCAGTGCAGTGAGTCCAGAGAGTGCACTGGCACCATTGGGGATGTACTGCAGTGAGTCCAGAGAGTGCACTGGCACCACTGGGGATGCACTGCAGTGAGTCCAGAGAGTGCACTGGCACCACTGGGGATGCAGTGCGGTGAGTCCAGAGAGTGCACTGGCACCACTGGGGATGCAGTGCAGTGAGTCCAAAGAGTGCACTGTCACCACTGGGGATGCAGTGCTGTAAGTCCAGAGAGTGCACTGGCACCACTGGGGATGCACTGCAGTGAGTCCAGAGAGTGCACTGGCACCACTGGGGATGCACTGCAGTGAGTCCGGAGAGTGCACTGGCACCACTGGGGATGTACTGCAGTGAGTCCAGAGAGTGCACTGGCACCACTGGGGATGCAGTGCAGTGAGTCCAGAGAGTGCACTGGCACCACTGGGGATGCAGTGCGGTGAGTCCAGAGAGTGCACTGGCACCACTGGGGATGCAGTACAGTGAGTCCACAGAGTGCACTGGCACCACTGGGGATGCAGTGCAGTGACTCCAGAGAGTGCACTGGCACCACTGGGGATGCACTGCAGTGACTCTAGAGAGTGCACCGGCACCACTGGGGATGCAGTGCAGTGAGTCCAGAGAGTGCACTGGCACCACTGGGGATGCAGTGCAGTGAGTCCAGAGAGTGCACTGGCACCACTGGTGATGCAGTGCAGTGAGTCCAGAGAGTGCACTGGCACCACTGGGGATGCAGTGCTGTAAGTCCATAGAGTGCACTGGCACCACCGGGGATGCAGTGCAGTGAGTGCAGAGAGTGCACTGGCACCACTGGGGATGCAGTGCAGTGAGTCCAGAGAGTGCACTGGCACCACTGGGGATGCAGTACAGTGAGTCCACAGAGTGCACTGGCACCACTGGGGATGCACTGCAGAGACTCCAGAGAGTGCACTGGCACCACTGGGGATGCAGTGCAGTGAGTCCAGAGAGTGCACTGGCACCACTGGGGATGCAGTGCAGTGAGTCCAGAGAGTGCACTGGCACCACTGGGGATGCAGTGCTGTGAGTCCAGAGAGTGCACTGGCACCACTGGGGATGCACTGCAGTGAGTGCAGAGAGTGCACTGGCACCACTGGGGATGCAGTGCCTTGAGTGCAGAGAGTGCACTGGCACCACTGGGGATGCAGTGCAGTGAGTGCAGAGAGTGCACTGGCACCACCGGGGATGCAGTGCAGTGAGTGCAGAGAGTGCACTGGCACCACTGGGGATGCAGTGAAGTGAGTCCAGAGAGTGCACTGGCACCACTGGGGATGCAGTGCAGTGAGTGCAGAGAGTGCACTGGCACCACTGGGGATGCAGTGCAGTGAGTCCAGAGAGTGCACTGTCACCACTGGGGATGCAGTGCAGTGACTCCAGAGAGTGCACTGGCACCACTGGGGATGCAGTGCGGGGAGTCCAGAGAGTGCACTGGCACCACTGGGGATGCAGTGCAGTGAGTCCAGAGAGTGCACTGGCACCACTGGGGATGCAGTGCTGTAAGTCCAGAGAGTGCACTGGCACCACTGGGGATGCCGTGCAGTGAGTCCAGAGAGTGCACTGGCAGCACTGGGGATGCAGTGCGGTGAGTCCAGAGAGTGCACCGGCACCACTGGGGATGCAGTACAGTGAGTCCACAGAGTGCACTGGCACCACTGGGGATGCACTGCAGAGACTCCAGAGAGTGCACCGGCACCACTGGGGATGCAGTGCAGTGAGTCCAGAGAGTGCACTGGCACCACTGGGGAAGCACTGAAGTGACTCCAGAGAGTGCACTGGCACCACTGGGGATGCAGTGCAGTGAGTCCAGAGAGTGCACTGGCACCACTGGGGATGCAGTGCAGTGAGTCCAGAGAGTGCACTGGCACCACTGGGGATGCAGTGCTGTAAGTCCATAGAGTGCACTGGCACCACTGGGGATGCAGTACAGTAAGTCCAGAGAGTGCACTGGCACCACTGGTGATGCAGTACAGTGAGTCCAGAGAGTGCACTGGCACCACTGGGGATGCACTGCAGAGACTCCAGAGAGTGCACTGGCACCACTGGGGATGCACTGCAGTGACTCTAGAGAGTGCACTGTCAGCACTGGGGATGCAGTGCAGTGAGTCCAGAGAGTGCACTGGCACCACTGGGGATGCAGTGCAGTGAGTCCAGATAGTGCACTGGCACCACTGGGAATGCACTGCTGTGAGTGCAGAGAGTGCACTGGCACCACTGGGAATGCACTGCTGTGAGTCCAGAGAGTGCACTGGCACCACTGGGGATGCACTGCAGTGAGTCCAGAGAGTGCACTGGCACCACTGGGGATGCAGTACAGTGAGTCCACAGAGTGCACTGGCACCACTGGGGATGCACTGCAGAGAGTCCAGAGAGTGCACTGGCACCACTGGGGATGCACTGCAGTGACTCTAGAGAGTGCACTGGCACCACTGGGGATGCACTGCAGTGAGTCCAGATAGTGCACTGGCACCACTGGGGATGCACTGCAGTGAGTCCAGAGAGTGCACTGGCACCACTGGGGATGCAGTGTAGTGAGTCCAGAGAGTGCACTGGCACAACTGGGGATGCACTGAAATGACTCCAAAGAGTGCACTGGCCCCACTGGGGATGCAGTGCAGTTAGTCCAGAGAGTGCACTGGCACCACTGGGAATGCACTGCTGTGAGTGCAGAGAGTGCACTGGCACCACTGGGAATGCACTGCTGTGAGTCCAGAGAGTGCACTGGCACCACTGGGGATGCACTGCAGTGAGTCCAGAGAGTGCACTGGCACCACTGGGGATGCAGTACAGTGAGTCCACAGAGTGCACTGGCACCACTGGGGATGCACTGCAGAGACTCCAGAGAGTGCACTGGCACCACTGGGGATGCACTGCAGTGACTCTAGAGAGTGCACTGGCACCACTGGGGATGCACTGCAGTGAGTCCAGATAGTGCACTAGCACCACTGGGGATGCAGTGCAGTGAGTCCAGAGAGTGCACTGGCACCACTGGGGATGCAGTGCAGTGAGTCCAGAGAGTGCACTGGCAGAACTGGGGATGCACTGCAGTGAGTCCAGAGAGTGCACTGGCCCCACTGGGGATGCAGTGCAGTTAGTCCAGAGAGTGCACTGGCACCACTGGGGATGCACTGCAGTGAGTCCAGAGAGTGCACTGGCACCACTGGTGATGCAGTGCAGTGAGTCCAGAGAGTGCACTGGCACCACTGGGGATGCACTGCAGTGACTCTAGAGAGTGCACTGGCACCACTGGGGATGCAGTGCAGTGAGTCCAGAGAGTGCACTGGCACCACTGGGGATGCAGTGCAGTGAGTCCAGAGAGTACACTGGCACCTTGGGGATGCAGTGCAGTGAGTCCAGAGAGTGCACTGGCACCACTGGGGATGCAGTACAGTGAGTCCAGAGAGTGCACTGGCACCACTGGGGATGCAGTACAGTGAGTCCACAGAGTGCACTGGCACCACTGGGGATGCACTGCAGAGACTCCAGAGAGTGCACTGGCACCACTGGGGATGCACTGCAGTGACTCTAGAGAGTGCACTGTCAGCACTGGGGATGCAGTGCAGTGAGTCCAGAGAGTGCACTGGCACCACTGGGGATGCAGTGCAGTGAGTCCAGAGAGTGCACTGGCACCACTGGGAATGCACTGCTGTGAGTGCAGAGAGTGCACTGGCACCACTGGGAATGCACTGCTGTGAGTCTAGAGAGTGCACTGGCACCACTGGGGATGCACTGCAGTGAGTCCAGAGAGTGCACTGGCACCACTGGGGACGCACTGCAGTGAGTCCAGAGAGTGCACTGGCACCAGTGGGGATGCAGTGAAGTGAGTCCAGAGAGTGCAGTGGCACCGTTGGGGATGCAGTGCAGTGAGTGCAGAGAGTGCAGTGGCACCACTGGGGATGCAGTGCAGTGAGTCCAGAGAGTGCACTGGCACCACTGGGGATGCATTGCAGTGAGTCCAGAGAGTGCACTGGCACCACTGGGGATGCAGTGCGGTGAGTCCAGAGAGTGCAGTGGCACCACTGGGGATGCAGTGCGGTGAGTCCAGAGAGTGCACTGGCACCACTGGGGATGCAGTGCGGTGAGTCCACAGAGTGCACTGGCACCACTGGGGATGCACTGCAGAGACTCCAGAGAGTGCACTGGCACCACTGGGCATGCAGTGCAGTGAGTCCAGAGAGTGCACTGGCACCACTGGGGATGCAGTGCAGTGAGTCCAGAGAGTGCACTGGCACCACTGGGGATGCAGTGCAGTGAGTCCAGAGAGTGCACTGGCACCACTGGGGATGCAGTGCTGTGAGTCCAGAGAGTGCACTGGTACCACTGGGGATGCAGTGCAGTGAGTCCAGAGAGTGCACTGGCACCACTGTGGATGCAGTGCCTTGAGTGCAGAGAGTGCACTGGCACCACTGGGGATGCACTGCAGTGAGTCCAGAGAGTGCACTGGCACCACCGGGGATGTAGTGCAGTGAGTCCAGAGAGTGCACTGGCACCACTGGGGATGCAGTGAAGTGAGTCCAGAGAGTGCAGTGGCACCACTGGGGATGCAGTGCAGTGAGTCCAGAGAGTGCACTGGCACCACTGGGGATGCAGTGCAGTGAGTGCAGAGAGTGCACTGGCACCACTGGGGATGCAGTGCAGTGAGTCCAGAGAGTGCACTGGCACCACTGGGGATGCAGTGCAGTGACTCCAGAGAGTGCACTGGCACCACTGGGGATGCAGTGCAGTGAGTCCACAGAGTGCACTGGCACCACTGGGGATGCAGTTCTGTAAGTCCAGAGAGTGCACTGGCACCACTGGGGATGCCGTGAAGTGAGTCCAGAGAGTGCACTGGCACCACTGGGGATGCAGTGCTGTAAGTCCATAGAGTGCACTGGCACCACTGGGGATGCAGTACAGTGAGTCCAGAGAGTGCACTGGCACCACTGGGGATGCAGTACAGTGAGTCCACAGAGTGCACTGGCACCACTGGGGATGCACTGCAGAGACTCCAGAGAGTGCACTGGCACCACTGGGGATGCACTGCAGTGACTCTAGAGAGTGCACTGTCAGCACTGGGGATGCAGTGCAGTGAGTCCAGAGAGTGCACTGGCACCACTGGGGATGCAGTGCAGTCAGTCCAGATAGTGCACTGGCACTACTGGGAATGCACTGCTGTGAGTGCAGAGAGTGCACTGGCACCACTGGGAATGCACTGCTGTGAGTCTAGAGAGTGCACTGGCACCACTGGGGATGCACTGCAGTGAGTCCAGAGAGTGCACAGGCACCACTGGGGATGCACTGCAGTGAGTCCAGAGAGTGCACTGGCACCACTGGGGATGCAGTTAAGTGAGTCCAGAGAGTGCAGTGGCACCACTGGGGATGCAGTGCAGTGAGTGCAGAGAGTGCACTGGCACCACTGGGGATGCAGTGCAGTGAGTCCAGAGAGTGCACTGGCACCACTGGGGATGCAGTGCAGTGACTCCAGAGAGTGCACTGGCACCACTGGGGATGCAGTGCGGTGAGTCCAGAGAGTGCACTGGCACCACTGGGGATGCAGTGCGGTGAGTCCAGAGAGTGCACTGGCACCACTGGGGATGCAGTGCGGTGAGTCCACAGAGTGCACTGGCACCACTGGGGATGCACTGCAGAGACTCCAGAGAGTGCACTGGCACCACTGGGCATGCAGTGCAGTGAGTCCAGAGAGTGCACTGGCACCACTGGGGATGCAGTGCAGTGAGTCCAGAGAGTGCACTGGCACCACTGGGGATGCAGTGCAGTGAGTCCAGAGAGTGCACTGGCACCACTGGGGATGCAGTGCTGTGAGTCCAGAGAGTGCACTGGCACCACTGGGGATGCACTGCAGTGAGTCCAGAGAGTGCACTGGCACCACTGGGGATGCAGTGCCTTGAGTGCAGAGAGTGCACTGGCACCACTGGGGATGCACTGCAGTGAGTCCAGAGAGTGCACTGCCACCACCGGGGATGTAGTGCAGTGAGTCCAGAGAGTGCACTGGCACCACTGGGGATGCAGTGAAGTGAGTCCAGAGAGTGCAGTGGCACCACTGGGGATGCAGTGCAGTGAGTGCAGAGAGTGCACTGGCACCACTGGGAATGCAGTGCAGTGAGTGCAGAGAGTGCACTGGCACCACTGGGGATGCAGTGCAGTGAGTCCAGAGAGTGCACTGGCACCATTGGGGATGTACTGCAGTGAGTCCATAGAGTGCACTGGCACCACTGGGGATGCAGTGCAGTGAGTGCAGAGAGTGCACTGGCACCACTGGGGATGCAGTGCGGTGAGTCCAGAGAGTGCACTGGCACCACTGGGGATGCAGTGCAGTGAGTCCACAGAGTGCACTGGCACCACTGGGGATGCAGTTCTGTAAGTCCAGAGAGTGCACTGGCACCACTGGGGATGCCGTGAAGTGAGTCCAGAGAGTGCACTGGCACCACTGGGGATGCAGTACAGTGAGTCCACAGAGTGCACTGGCACCACTGGGGATGCACTGCAGAGACTCCAGAGAGTGCACTGGCACCACTGGGGATGCACTGCAGTGACTCTAGAGAGTGCACCGGCACCACTGGGGATGCAGTGCTGTGAGTCCAGAGAGTGCACTGGCACCACTGGGGAAGCACTGCAGTGACTCCAGAGAGTGCACTGGCACCACTGGGGATGCAGTACAGTGAGTCCAGAGAGTGCATTGGCACCACTGGGGATGCAGCGCAATGACTACAGAGAGTGCACTGGCACCACTGGGGATGCAGTGCAGTGAGTCCAGAGAGTGCACTGGCACCACTGGGGATGCAGTGCAGTGAGTCCAGAGAGTGCACTGGCACCAATGGGGATGCAGTGCTGTAAGTCCATAGAGTGCACTGGCACCACTGGGGATGCACTGCAGTGAGTCCAGAGAGTGCACTGGCACCACTGGGGATGCAGTACAGTGAGTCCACAGAGTGCACTGGCACCACTGGGGATGCACTGCAGAGACTCCAGAGAGTGCACTGGCACCACTGGGGATGCACTGCAGTGAGTCCAGGGAGTGCACTGTCAGCACTGGGGATGCAGTGCAGTGAGTCCAGATAGTGCACTGGCACCACTGGCGATGCAGTGCAGTGAGTGCAGAGAGTGCACTGGCACCACTGGGAATGCACTGCTGTGAGTCCAGAGAGTGCACTGGCACCACTGGGGATGCAGTGCAGTGAGTGCAGAGAGTGCACTGGCACCACTGGGGATGCAGTGTAGTGAGTCCAGAGAGTGCACTGGCACCTTGGGGATGCAGTGCAGTGAGTCCAGAGAGTGCATTGGCACCACTGGGGATGCAGTTCAGTGAGTCCAGAGAGTGCTCTGGCACCACTGGAGATGCAGTGCAGTGAGTCCAGAGAGTGCACTGGCACCACTGGGGATGCAGTGCTGTAAGTCCATAGAGTGCACTGGCACCACTGGGGATGCAGTACAGTAAGTCCAGAGAGTGCACTGGCACCACTGGTGATGCAGTACAGTGAGTCCAGAGAGTGCACTGGCACCACTGGGGATGCACTGCAGAGACTCCAGAGAGTGCACTGGCACCACTGGGGATGCACTGCAGTGACTCTAGAGAGTGCACTGTCAGCACTGGGGATGCAGTGCAGTGAGTCCAGAGAGTGCACTGGCACCACTGGGGATGCAGTGCAGTGAGTCCAGATAGTGCACTGGCACCACTGGGAATGCACTGCTGTGAGTGCAGAGAGTGCACTGGCACCACTGGGAATGCACTGCTGTGAGTCCAGAGAGTGCACTGGCACCACTGGGGATGCACTGCAGTGAGTCCAGAGAGTGCACTGGCACCACTGGGGATGCAGTACAGTGAGTCCACAGAGTGCACTGGCACCACTGGGGATGCACTGCAGAGAGTCCAGAGAGTGCACTGGCACCACTGGGGATGCACTGCAGTGACTCTAGAGAGTGCACTGGCACCACTGGGGATGCACTGCAGTGAGTCCAGATAGTGCACTGGCACCACTGGGGATGCACTGCAGTGAGTCCAGAGAGTGCACTGGCACCACTGGGGATGCAGTGTAGTGAGTCCAGAGAGTGCACTGGCACAACTGGGGATGCACTGAAATGACTCCAAAGAGTGCACTGGCCCCACTGGGGATGCAGTGCAGTTAGTCCAGAGAGTGCACTGGCACCACTGGGAATGCACTGCTGTGAGTGCAGAGAGTGCACTGGCACCACTGGGAATGCACTGCTGTGAGTCCAGAGAGTGCACTGGCACCACTGGGGATGCACTGCAGTGAGTCCAGAGAGTGCACTGGCACCACTGGGGATGCAGTACAGTGAGTCCACAGAGTGCACTGGCACCACTGGGGATGCACTGCAGAGACTCCAGAGAGTGCACTGGCACCACTGGGGATGCACTGCAGTGACTCTAGAGAGTGCACTGGCACCACTGGGGATGCACTGCAGTGAGTCCAGATAGTGCACTAGCACCACTGGGGATGCAGTGCAGTGAGTCCAGAGAGTGCACTGGCACCACTGGGGATGCAGTGCAGTGAGTCCAGAGAGTGCACTGGCACCACT
Organism: Anser anser; assembly: GCF_964211835.1. Taxonomy (NCBI): domain Eukaryota; kingdom Metazoa; phylum Chordata; class Aves; order Anseriformes; family Anatidae; genus Anser; species Anser anser. Next base: position 60,498 of record NW_028153946.1, read on the forward strand.
GGGGATGCACTGCAGTGAGTCCAGAGAGTGCACTGGCCCCACTGGGGATGCAGTGCAGTTAGTCCAGAGAGTGCACTGGCACCACTGGGGATGCACTGCAGTGAGTCCAGAGAGTGCACTGGCACCACTGGTGATGCAGTGCAGTGAGTCCAGAGAGTGCACTGGCACCACTGGGGATGCACTGCAGTGACTCTAGAGAGTGCACTGGCACCACTGGGGATGCAGTGCAGTGAGTCCAGAGAGTGCACTGGCACCACTGGGGATGCAGTGCAGTGAGTCCAGAGAGTACACTGGCACCTTGGGGATGCAGTGCAGTGAGTCCAGAGAGTGCACTGGCACCACTGGGGATGCAGTACAGTGAGTCCAGAGAGTGCACTGGCACCACTGGGGATGCAGTACAGTGAGTCCACAGAGTGCACTGGCACCACTGGGGATGCACTGCAGAGACTCCAGAGAGTGCACTGGCACCACTGGGGATGCACTGCAGTGACTCTAGAGAGTGCACTGTCAGCACTGGGGATGCAGTGCAGTGAGTCCAGAGAGTGCACTGGCACCACTGGGGATGCAGTGCAGTGAGTCCAGAGAGTGCACTGGCACCACTGGGAATGCACTGCTGTGAGTGCAGAGAGTGCACTGGCACCACTGGGAATGCACTGCTGTGAGTCTAGAGAGTGCACTGGCACCACTGGGGATGCACTGCAGTGAGTCCAGAGAGTGCACTGGCACCACTGGGGACGCACTGCAGTGAGTCCAGAGAGTGCACTGGCACCAGTGGGGATGCAGTGAAGTGAGTCCAGAGAGTGCAGTGGCACCGTTGGGGATGCAGTGCAGTGAGTGCAGAGAGTGCAGTGGCACCACTGGGGATGCAGTGCAGTGAGTCCAGAGAGTGCACTGGCACCACTGGGGATGCATTGCAGTGAGTCCAGAGAGTGCACTGGCACCACTGGGGATGCAGTGCGGTGAGTCCAGAGAGTGCAGTGGCACCACTGGGGATGCAGTGCGGTGAGTCCAGAGAGTGCACTGGCACCACTGGGGATGCAGTGCGGTGAGTCCACAGAGTGCACTGGCACCACTGGGGATGCACTGCAGAGACTCCAGAGAGTGCACTGGCACCACTGGGCATGCAGTGCAGTGAGTCCAGAGAGTGCACTGGCACCACTGGGGATGCAGTGCAGTGAGTCCAGAGAGTGCACTGGCACCACTGGGGATGCAGTGCAGTGAGTCCAGAGAGTGCACTGGCACCACTGGGGATGCAGTGCTGTGAGTCCAGAGAGTGCACTGGTACCACTGGGGATGCAGTGCAGTGAGTCCAGAGAGTGCACTGGCACCACTGTGGATGCAGTGCCTTGAGTGCAGAGAGTGCACTGGCACCACTGGGGATGCACTGCAGTGAGTCCAGAGAGTGCACTGGCACCACCGGGGATGTAGTGCAGTGAGTCCAGAGAGTGCACTGGCACTACTGGGGATGCAGTGAAGTGAGTCCAGAGAGTGCAGTGGCACCACTGGGGATGCAGTGCAGTGAGTCCAGAGAGTGCACTGGCACCACTGGGGATGCAGTGCAGTGAGTGCAGAGAGTGCACTGGCACCACTGGGGATGCAGTGCAGTGAGTCCAGAGAGTGCACTGGCACCACTGGGGATGCAGTGCAGTGACTCCAGAGAGTGCACTGGCACCACTGGGGATGCAGTGCAGTGAGTCCACAGAGTGCACTGGCACCACTGGGGATGCAGTTCTGTAAGTCCAGAGAGTGCACTGGCACCACTGGGGATGCCGTGAAGTGAGTCCAGAGAGTGCACTGGCACCACTGGGGATGCAGTGCTGTAAGTCCATAGAGTGCACTGGCACCACTGGGGATGCAGTACAGTGAGTCCAGAGAGTGCACTGGCACCACTGGGGATGCAGTACAGTGAGTCCACAGAGTGCACTGGCACCACTGGGGATGCACTGCAGAGACTCCAGAGAGTGCACTGGCACCACTGGGGATGCACTGCAGTGACTCTAGAGAGTGCACTGTCAGCACTGGGGATGCAGTGCAGTGAGTCCAGAGAGTGCACTGGCACCACTGGGGATGCAGTGCAGTCAGTCCAGATAGTGCACTGGCACTACTGGGAATGCACTGCTGTGAGTGCAGAGAGTGCACTGGCACCACTGGGAATGCACTGCTGTGAGTCTAGAGAGTGCACTGGCACCACTGGGGATGCACTGCAGTGAGTCCAGAGAGTGCACAGGCACCACTGGGGATGCACTGCAGTGAGTCCAGAGAGTGCACTGGCACCACTGGGGATGCAGTTAAGTGAGTCCAGAGAGTGCAGTGGCACCACTGGGGATGCAGTGCAGTGAGTGCAGAGAGTGCACTGGCACCACTGGGGATGCAGTGCAGTGAGTCCAGAGAGTGCACTGGCACCACTGGGGATGCAGTGCAGTGACTCCAGAGAGTGCACTGGCACCACTGGGGATGCAGTGCGGTGAGTCCAGAGAGTGCACTGGCACCACTGGGGATGCAGTGCGGTGAGTCCAGAGAGTGCACTGGCACCACTGGGGATGCAGTGCGGTGAGTCCACAGAGTGCACTGGCACCACTGGGGATGCACTGCAGAGACTCCAGAGAGTGCACTGGCACCACTGGGCATGCAGTGCAGTGAGTCCAGAGAGTGCACTGGCACCACTGGGGATGCAGTGCAGTGAGTCCAGAGAGTGCACTGGCACCACTGGGGATGCAGTGCAGTGAGTCCAGAGAGTGCACTGGCACCACTGGGGATGCAGTGCTGTGAGTCCAGAGAGTGCACTGGCACCACTGGGGATGCACTGCAGTGAGTCCAGAGAGTGCACTGGCACCACTGGGGATGCAGTGCCTTGAGTGCAGAGAGTGCACTGGCACCACTGGGGATGCACTGCAGTGAGTCCAGAGAGTGCACTGCCACCACCGGGGATGTAGTGCAGTGAGTCCAGAGAGTGCACTGGCACCACTGGGGATGCAGTGAAGTGAGTCCAGAGAGTGCAGTGGCACCACTGGGGATGCAGTGCAGTGAGTTCAGAGAGTGCACTGGCACCACTGGGGATGCAGTGCAGTGAGTGCAGAGAGTGCACTGGCACCACTGGGGATGCAGTGCAGTGAGTCCAGAGAGTGCACTGGCACCATTGGGGATGTACTGCAGTGAGTCCATAGAGTGCACTGGCACCACTGGGGATGCAGTGCAGTGAGTGCAGAGAGTGCACTGGCACCACTGGGGATGCAGTGCGGTGAGTCCAGAGAGTGCACTGGCACCACTGGGGATGCAGTGCAGTGAGTCCACAGAGTGCACTGGCACCACTGGGGATGCAGTTCTGTAAGTCCAGAGAGTGCACTGGCACCACTGGGGATGCCGTGAAGTGAGTCCAGAGAGTGCACTGGCACCACTGGGGATGCAGTACAGTGAGTCCACAGAGTGCACTGGCACCACTGGGGATGCACTGCAGAGACTCCAGAGAGTGCACTGGCACCACTGGGGATGCACTGCAGTGACTCTAGAGAGTGCACCGGCACCACTGGGGATGCAGTGCTGTGAGTCCAGAGAGTGCACTGGCACCACTGGGGAAGCACTGCAGTGACTCCAGAGAGTGCACTGGCACCACTGGGGATGCAGTACAGTGAGTCCAGAGAGTGCATTGGCACCACTGGGGATGCAGCGCAATGACTACAGAGAGTGCACTGGCACCACTGGGGATGCAGTGCAGTGAGTCCAGAGAGTGCACTGGCACCACTGGGGATGCAGTGCAGTGAGTCCAGAGAGTGCACTGGCACCAATGGGGATGCAGTGCTGTAAGTCCATAGAGTGCACTGGCACCACTGGGGATGCACTGCAGTGAGTCCAGAGAGTGCACTGGCACCACTGGGGATGCAGTACAGTGAGTCCACAGAGTGCACTGGCACCACTGGGGATGCACTGCAGAGACTCCAGAGAGTGCACTGGCACCACTGGGGATGCACTGCAGTGAGTCCAGGGAGTGCACTGTCAGCACTGGGGATGCAGTGCAGTGAGTCCAGATAGTGCACTGGCACCACTGGCGATGCAGTGCAGTGAGTGCAGAGAGTGCACTGGCACCACTGGGAATGCACTGCTGTGAGTCCAGAGAGTGCACTGGCACCACTGGGGATGCAGTGCAGTGAGTGCAGAGAGTGCACTGGCACCACTGGGGATGCAGTGTAGTGAGTCCAGAGAGTGCACTGGCACCTTGGGGATGCAGTGCAGTGAGTCCAGAGAGTGCATTGGCACCACTGGGGATGCAGTTCAGTGAGTCCAGAGAGTGCTCTGGCACCACTGGAGATGCAGTGCAGTGAGTCCAGAGAGTGCACTGGATCAATTGGGGATGCAGTTCAGTTAGTCCAGAGAGTGCACTGGCACCACTGGGGATGCAGTGCAGTGAGTCCAGAGAGTGCACTGGCACCACTGGGGATGCAGTGCGGTGAGTCCAGAGAGTGCAGTGGCACCACTGGGGATGCACTGCAGTGACTCCAGAGAGTGCAGTGGCACCACTGGGGATTCACTGCAGTGACTCCAGAGAGTGCACTGGCACCACTGGGGATGCAGTGCAGTGAGTCCAGAGAGTGCACTGGATCAATTGGGGATGCAGTTCAGTTAGTCCAGAGAGTGCACTGGCACCACTGGGGATGCAGTGCAGTGAGTCCAGAGAGTGCACTGGCACCACTGGGGATGCAGTACAGTGACTCCAGAGAGTGAACTGGCACCACTGGGGATGCAGTGCAGTGAGTCCAGAGAGTGCACTGGCACCACTGGGGATGCACTGCAGTGAGTCCAGAGAGTGCACTGGCACCACTGGGGATGCAGTGCAGTGAGTCCAGAGAGTGCACTGGCACCACTGGGGATGCAGTACAGTGAGTCCACAGAGTGCACTGGCACCACTGGGGATGCACTGCAGAGACTCCAGAGAGTGTAGTGGCACCACTGGGGATGCACTGCAGTGACTCTAGAGAGTGCACTGGCACCACTGGGGATGCAGTGCAGTGAGTCCAGAGAGTGCACTGGCACCACTGGGGAAGCACTGTAGTTACTCCAGAGAGTGCACTGGCACCACTGGGGATGCAGAGCAGTGAGTCCAGAGAGTGCACTGGCACCACTGGTGATGCAGTGCAGTGAGTCCAGAGAGTACACTGGCACCACTGGGGATGCAGTGCAGTGAGTCCAGAGAGAGCACTGGCACCACTGGGGATGCAGTGCAGTGAGTCCAGAGATTGCACTGGCACCACTGGGGATGCACTGCAGTGAGTCCAGAGAGTGCACTGGCACCACTGGGAATGCAGTGCAGTGAGTCCAGAGAGTGCACTGGCACCACTCTGGATGCACTGCAGTGAGTCCAGAGAGTGCACTGGCACCACTGGGGATGCAGTTCAGTGAGTCCAGAGAGTGCACTGGCACCACTGGGGATGCAGTTCAGTGAGTCCAGAGAGTGCACTGGCACCACTGGGGATGCAGTGCAGTGAGTGCAGAGAGTGCACTGGCACCACTGGGGATGCAGTACAGTGAGTCCACAGAGTGCACTGGCACCACTGGTGATGCACTGCAGAGACTCCAGAGAGTGCACTGGCACCACTGGGGATGCAGTGCAGTGAGTCCAGAGAGTGCACTGGCACCACTGGGGATGCACTGCAGTGAGTCCAGAGAGTGCACTGGCACCACTGGGGAAGCACTGCAGTGAGTCCAGAGAGTGCACTGGCACCACTGGGGATGCAGTGCTGTGAGTCCAGAGAGTGCACTGGCACCACTTCGGATGCACTGCAGTGAGTCCAGAGAGTGCACTGGCACCACCGGGGGTGCAGTGCAGTGAGTGCAGAGAGTGCACTGGCACCACTGGGGATGCACTGCAGTGAGTCCAGAGAGTGCACTGGCACCACCGGGGATGCAGTGCAGTGAGTCCAGAGAGTGCACTGGCACCACTGGGGATGCAGTGCAGTGAGTGCAGAGAGTGCACTGGCACCAACGGGGATGCACTGCAGTGAGTCCAGAGAGTGCACTGGCACCACTGGGGATGCAGTGCAGTGAGTCCAGAGAGTGCACTGGCACCACTGGGGATGCACTGCAGTGAGTCCAGAGAGTGCAGTGGCACCACTGGGGATGCAGTGCAGTGAGTGCAGAGAGTGCACTGGCACCATTGGGGATGTACTGCAGTGACTCCTGAGAGTGCACTGGCACCACTGGGGATGCAGTGCAGTGAGTCCAGAGAGTGCACTGGCACCACTGGGGATGTACTGCAGTGAGTCCAGAGAGTGCACTGGCACCACTGGGGATGCAGTGCAATGACTCCAAAGAGTGCACTGGCACCACTGGGAATGCAGTGCGGTGAGTCCAGAGAGTGCACTGGCACCACTGGGGATGCAGTGTAGTGAGTCCAGAGAGTGCAGTGGCACCACTGGGGATGCAGTGCAGTGAGTCCAGAGAGTGCAGTGGCACCACTGGGGATGCAGTGCAGTGAGTGCAGAGAGTGCACTGGCACCACTGGGGATGCAGTGCAGTGAGTCCAGAGAGTGCACTGGCACCACTGGGGATGCAGTGCAGTGAGTCCAGAGAGTGCACTGGCACCATTGGGGATGTACTGCAGTGAGTCCAGAGAGTGCACTGGCACCACTGGGGATGCAGTGCAGTGAGTCCAGAGAGTGCACTGGCACCACTGGGGATGCAGTGCGGTGAGTCCAGAGAGTGCACTGGCACCACTGGGGATGCAGTGCAGTGAGTCCAGAGAGTGCACTGTCACCACTGGGGATGCAGTGCTGTAAGTCCAGAGAGTGCACTGGCACCACTGGGGATGCACTGCAGTGAGTCCAGAGAGTGCACTGGCACCACTGGGGATGCACTGCAGTGAGTCCAGAGAGTGCACTGGCACCAATGGGGATGTACTGCAGTGAGTCCAGAGAGTGCACTGGCACCACTGGGGATGCAGTGCAGTGAGTCCAGAGAGTGCACTGGCACCACTGGGGATGCAGTGCGGTGAGTCCAGAGAGTGCACTGGCACCACTGGGGATGCAGTACAGTGAGTCCACAGAGTGCACTGGCACCACTGGGGATGCAGTGCAGTGACTCTAGAGAGTGCACCGGCACCACTGGGGATGCACTGCAGTGAGTCCAGAGAGTGCACTGGCACCACTGGGGATGCAGTGCAGTGAGTCCAGAGAGTGCACTGGCACCACTGGGGAAGCACTGCAGTGAGTCCAGAGAGTGCACTGGCACCACTGGGGATGCAGCGCAATGACTACAGAGAGTGCACTGGCACCACTGGTGATGCAGTGCAGTGACTCCAGAGAGTGCACTGGCACCACTGGGGATGCAGTGCTGTAAGTCCATAGAGTGCACTGGCACCACCGGGGATGCAGTGCAGTGAGTGCAGAGAGTGCACTGGCACCACTGGGGATGCAGTGCAGTGAGTCCAGAGAGTGCACTGGCACCACTGGGGATGCAGTACAGTGAGTCCACAGAGTGCACTGGCACCACTGGGGATGCACTGCAGAGACTCCAGAGAGTGCACTGGCACCACTGGGGATGCAGTGCAGTGAGTCCAGAGAGTGCACTGGCACCACTGGGGATGCAGTACAGTGAGTCCACAGAGTGCACTGGCACCACTGGGGATGCACTGCAGAGACTCCAGAGAGTGCACTGGCACCACTGGGGATGCACTGCAGTGACTCTAGAGAGTGCACTGTCAGCACTGGGGATGCAGTGCAGTGAGTCCAGAGAGTGCACTGGCACCACTGGGGATGCAGTGCAGTGAGTCCAGATAGTGCACTGGCACCACTGGGAATGCACTGCTGTGAGTCCAGAGAGTGCACTGGCACCACTGGTGATGCAGTGCAGTGAGTCCAGAGAGTGCACTGGCACCACTGGGGATGCAGTACAGTGAGTCCACAGAGTGCACTGGCACCACTGGGGATGCACTGCAGAGACTCCAGAGAGTGCACTGGCACCACTGGGGATGCACTGCAGTGACTCTAGAGAGTGCACTGGCACCACTGGGGATGCACTGCAGTGAGTCCAGATAGTGCACTGGCACCACTGGGGATGCACTGCAGTGAGTCCAGAGAGTGCACTGGCACCACTGGGGATGCAGTGCAGTGAGTCCAGAGAGTGCACTGGCACAACTGGGGATGCACTGAAATGACTCCAAAGAGTGCACTGGCCCCACTGGGGATGCAGTGCAGTTAGTCCAGAGAGTGCACTGGCACCACTGGGAATGCAGTGCAGTGACTCCAGAGAGTGCACTGGCACCACTGGGAATGCACTGCTGTGAGTCCAGAGAGTGCACTGGCACCACTGGGGATGCACTGCAGTGAGTCCAGAGAGTGCACTGGCACCACTGGGGATGCAGTACAGTGAGTCCACAGAGTGCACTGGCACCACTGGGGATGCGCTGCAGAGACTCCAGAGAGTGCACTGGCACCACTGGGGATGCACTGCAGTGACTCTAGAGAGTGCACTGGCACCAGTGGGGATGCACTGCAGTGAGTCCAGATAGTGCACTGGCACCACTGGGGATGCAGTGCAGTGAGTCCAGAGAGTGCACTGTCAGCACTGGGGATGCAGTGCAGTGAGTCCAGAGAGTGCACTGGCAGAACTGGGGATGCACTGCAGTGAGTCCAGAGAGTGCACTGGCCCCACTGGGGATGCAGTGCAGTTAGTCCAGAGAGTGCACTGGCACCACTGGGGATGCACTGCAGTGAGTCCAGAGAGTGCACTGGCACCACTGGTGTTGCAGTGCAGTGAGTCCAGAGAGTGCACTGGCACCACTGGGGATGCACTGCAGTGACTCTAGAGAGTGCACTGGCACCACTGGGGATGCAGTGCAGTGAGTCCAGAGAGTGCACTGGCACCACTGGGGATGCAGTGCAGTGAGTCCAGAGAGTGCACTGGCACCTTGGGGATGCAGTGCAGTGAGTCCAGAGAGTGCACTGGCACCACTGGGGATGCAGTGCTGTAAGTCCATAGAGTGCACTGGCACCACTGGGGATGCAGTGCAGTGAGTCCAGAGAGTGCACTGGCACCACTGGGGATGCAGTACAGTGAGTCCACAGAGTGCACTGGCACCACTGGGGATGCACTGCAGAGATTCCAGAGAGTGCACTGGCACCACTGGTGATGCAGTGCAGTGAGTCCAGAGAGTGCACTGGCACCACCGGGGATGCAGTGCTGTAAGTCCATAGAGTGCACTGGCACCACCGGGGATGCAGTGCAGTGAGTGCAGAGAGTGCACTGGCACCACTGGGGATGCAGTGCAGTGAGTCCAGAGAGTGCACTGGCACCACTGGGGATGCAGTACAGTGAGTCCACAGAGTGCACTGGCACCACTGGGGATGCACTGCAGAGACTCCAGAGAGTGCACTGGCACCACTGGGGATGCAGTGCAGTGAGTCCAGAGAGTGCACTGGCACCACTGGGGATGCAGTGCAGTGAGTCCAGAGAGTGCACTGGCACCACTGGGGATGCAGTGCAGTGAGTCCAGAGAGTGCACTGGCACCACTGGTGTTGCAGTGCAGTGAGTCCAGAGAGTGCACTGGCACCACTGGGGATGCACTGCAGTGAGTCCAGAGAGTGCACTGGCACCACTGGGGATGCAGTGCAGTGAGTCCAGAGAGTGCACTGGCACCACTGGGGATGCAGTGCAGTGAGTCCAGAGAGTACACTGGCACCTTGGGGATGCAGTGCAGTGAGTCCAGAGAGTGCAGTGGCACCACTGGGGATGCACTGCAGAGATTCCAGAGAGTGCACTGGCACCACTGGGGATGCAGTACAGTGAGTCCAGAGAGTGCACTGGCACCACTGGGGATGCAGTGCAGTGAGTCCACAGAGTGCACTGGCACCACTGGGGATGCACTGCAGAGATTCCAGAGAGTGCACTGGCACCACTGGGGATGCACTGCAGTGACTCTAGAGAGTGCACTGGCACCACTGGTGATGCAGTGCAGTGAGTCCAGAGAGTGCACTGGCACCACTGGGGATGCAGTGCTGTAAGTCCATAGAGTGCACTGGAACCACCGGGGATGCAGTGCAGTGAGTGCAGAGAGTGCACTGGCACCACTGGGGATGCAGTGCAGTGAGTCCAGAGAGTGCACTGGCACCACTGGGGATGCAGTACAGTGAGTCCACAGAGTGCACTGGCACCACTGGGGATGCACTGCAGAGACTCCAGAGAGTGCACTGGCACCACTGGGGATGCAGTGCAGTGAGTCCAGAGAGTGCACTGGCACCACTGGGGATGCAGTACAGTGAGTCCACAGAGTGCACTGGCACCACTGGGGATGCACTGCAGAGACTCCAGAGAGTGCACTGGCACCACTGGGGATGCACTGCAGTGACTCTAGAGAGTGCACTGTCAGCACTGGGGATGCAGTGCAGTGAGTCCAGAGAGTGCACTGGCACCACTGGGGATGCAGTGCAGTGAGTCCAGATAGTGCACTGGCACCACTGGGAATGCACTGCTGTGAGTGCAGAGAGTGCACTGGCACCACTGGGAATGCACTGCTGCGAGTCCAGAGAGTGCACTGGCACCACTGGGGATGCACTGCAGTGAGTCCAGAGAGTGCACTGGCACCACTGGGGATGCAGTACAGTGAGTCCACAGAGTGCACTGGCACCACTGGGGATGCACTGCAGAGACTCCAGAGAGTGCACTGGCACCACTGGGGATGCACTGCAGTGACTCTAGAGAGTGCACTGGCACCACTGGGGATGCACTGCAGTGAGTCCAGATAGTGCACTAGCACCACTGGGGATGCACTGCAGTGAGTCCAGAGAGTGCACTGGCACCACTGGGGATGCAGTGCAGTGAGTCCAGAGAGTGCACTGGCACAACTGGGGATGCACTGAAATGACTCCAAAGAGTGCACTGGCCCCACTGGGGATGCAGTGCAGTTAGTCCAGAGAGTGCACTGGCACCACTGGGAATGCAGTGCAGTGACTCCAGAGAGTGCACTGGCACCACTGGGAATGCACTGCTGTGAGTCCAGAGAGTGCACTGGCACCACTGGGGATGCACTGCAGTGAGTCCAGAGAGTGCACTGGCACTACTGGGGATGCAGTACAGTGAGTCCACAGAGTGCACTGGCACCACTGGGGATGCGCTGCAGAGACTCCAGAGAGTGCACTGGCACCACTGGGGATGCAGTGCAGTGACTCTAGAGAGTGCACTGGCACCACTGGGGATGCACTGCAGTGAGTCCAGATAGTGCACTGGCACCACTGGGGATGCACTGCAGTGAGTCCAGAGAGTGGACTGGCACCACTGGGGATGCAGTGCAGTGAGTCCAGAGAGTGCACTGGCACCACTGGGGATGCACTGCAGTGAGTCCAGAGAGTGCACTGGCCCCACTGGGGATGCAGTGCAGTTAGTCCAGAGAGTGCACTGGCACCACTGGGGATGCACTGCAGTGAGTCCAGAGAGTGCACTGGCACCACTGGTGTTGCAGTGCAGTGAGTCCAGAGAGTGCACTGGCACCACTGGGGATGCACTGCAGTGACTCTAGAGAGTGCACTGGCACCACTGGGGATGCAGTGCAGTGAGTCCAGAGAGTGCACTGGCACCACTGGGGATGCAGTGCAGTGAGTCCAGAGAGTGCACTGGCACCTTGGGGATGCAGTGCAGTGAGTCCAGAGAGTGCACTGGCACCACTGGGGATGCAGTGCTGTAAGTCCATAGAGTGCACTGGCACCACTGGGGATGCAGTACAGTGAGTCCAGAGAGTGCACTGGCACCACTGGGGATGCAGTACAGTGAGTCCACAGAGTGCACTGGCACCACTGGGGATGCACTGCAGAGATTCCAGAGAGTGCACTGGCACCACTGGTGATGCAGTGCAGTGAGTCCAGAGAGTGCACTGGCACCACCGGGGATGCAGTGCTGTAAGTCCATAGAGTGCACTGGCACCACCGGGGATGCAGTGCAGTGAGTGCAGAGAGTGCACTGGCACCACTGGGGATGCAGTGCAGTGAGTCCAGAGAGTGCACTGGCACCACTGGGGATGCAGTGCAGTGAGTCCAGAGAGTGCACTGGCACCACTGGTGTTGCAGTGCAGTGAGTCCAGAGAGTGCACTGGCACCACTGGGGATGCACTGCAGTGAGTCCAGAGAGTGCACTGGCACCACTGGGGATGCAGTGCAGTGAGTCCAGAGAGTGCACTGGCACCACTGGGGATGCAGTGCAGTGAGTCCAGAGAGTACACTGGCACCTTGGGGATGCAGTGCAGTGAGTCCAGAGAGTGCACTGGCACCACTGGGGATGCAGTGCGGTGAGTCCAGAGAGTGCACTGGCACCACTGGGGATGCAGTGCGGTGAGTCCAGAGAGTGCACTGGCACCACTGGGGATGCACTGCAGTGAGTCCACAGAGTGCACTGGCACCACTGGGGATGCACTGCAGAGATTCCAGAGAGTGCACTGGCACCACTGGGGATGCACTGCAGTGACTCTAGAGAGTGCATTGTCAGCACTGGGAATGCACTGCTGTGAGTCCAGAGAGTGCACTGGCACCACTGGGGATGCAGTGCAGTGAGTCCAGATAGTGCACTGGCACCACTGGGAATGCACTGCTGTGAGTGCAGAGAGTGCACTGGCACCACTGGGAATGCACTGCTGTGAGTCCAGAGAGTGCACTGGCACCACTGGAGATGCACTGCAGTGAGTGCAGAGAGTGCACTGGCACCACTGGGGATGCACTGCAGTGAGTCCAGAGAGTGCACTGGCACCACTGGGGATGCAGTGAAGTGAGTCCAGAGAGTGCACTGGCACCACTGGGGATGCAGTGCAGTGAGTGCAGAGAGTGCACTGGCACCACTGGGGATGCAGTGCAGTGAGTCCAGAGAGTGCACTGGCACCACTGGGGATGCAGTGCAGTGACTCCAGAGAGTGCACTGGCACCACTGGGGATGCAGTGCGGTGAGTCCAGAGAGTGCACTGGCACCACTGGGGATGCAGTGCGGTGAGTCCAGAGAGTGCACTGGCACCACTGGGGATGCAGTGCGGTGAGTCCACAGAGTGCACTGGCACCACTGGGGATGCACTGCAGAGACTCCAGAGAGTGCACTGGCACCACTGGGGATGCAGTGCGGTGACTCTAGAGAGTGCACCGGCACCACTGTGGATGCAGTGCGGTGAGTCCAGAGAGTGCACTGGCACCACTGGGGATGCAGTGCGGTGAGTCCAGAGAGTGCACTGGCACCACTGGGGATGCAGTGCAGTGAGTCCAGAGAGTGCACTGGCACCACTGGGGAAGCACTGCAGTGAGTCCAGAGAGTGCACTGGCACCACTGGGGATGTAGTGCGGTGAGTCCAGAGAGTGCACTGGCACCACTGGGGATGCAGTGCAGTGAGTCCATAGAGTGCACTGGCACCACTGGGGATGCAGTGCTGTAAGTCCATAGAGTGCACTGGCACCACTGGGGATGCAGTGCTGTAAGTCCATAGAGTGCACTGGCACCACTGGGGATGCAGTACAGTGAGTCCACAGAGTGCACTGGCACCACTGGGGATGCACTGCAGAGACTCCACAGAGTGCACTGGCACCACTGGGGATGCACTGCAGTGACTCTAGAGAGTGCACTGGCACCACTGGGGATGCACTGCAGTGAGTCCAGAGAGTGCACTGGCACCACTGGGGATGCAGTGCAGTGAGTCCAGAGAGTGCACTGGCACCACTGGGGAAGCACTGCAGTGAGTCCAGAGAGTGCACTGGCACCACTGGGGATGTAGTGCGGTGAGTCCAGAGAGTGCACTGGCACCACTGGGGATGCAGTGCAGTGAGTCCATAGAGTGCACTGGCACCACTGGGGATGCAGTGCTGTAAGTCCATAGAGTGCACTGGCACCACCGGGGATGCAGTGCAGTGAGTGCAGAGAGTGCACTGGCACCACTGGGGATGCAGTGCAGTGAGTCCAGAGAGTGCACTGGCACCACTGGGGATGCAGTGCAGTGAGTCCAGAGAGTGCACTGGCACCACTGGTGTTGCAGTGCAGTGAGTCCAGAGAGTGCACTGGCACCACTGGGGATGCACTGCAGTGAGTCCAGAGAGTGCACTGGCACCACTGGGGATGCAGTGCAGTGAGTCCAGAGAGTGCACTGGCACCACTGGGGATGCAGTGCAGTGAGTCCAGAGAGTACACTGGCACCTTGGGGATGCAGTGCAGTGAGTCCAGAGAGTGCACTGGCACCACTGGGGATGCAGTGCGGTGAGTCCAGAGAGTGCACTGGCACCACTGGGGATGCAGTGCGGTGAGTCCAGAGAGTGCACTGGCACCACTGGGGATGCACTGCAGTGAGTCCACAGAGTGCACTGGCACCACTGGGGATGCACTGCAGAGATTCCAGAGAGTGCACTGGCACCACTGGGGATGCACTGCAGTGACTCTAGAGAGTGCATTGTCAGCACTGGGAATGCACTGCTGTGAGTCCAGAGAGTGCACTGGCACCACTGGGGATGCAGTGCAGTGAGTCCAGATAGTGCACTGGCACCACTGGGAATGCACTGCTGTGAGTGCAGAGAGTGCACTGGCACCACTGGGAATGCACTGCTGTGAGTCCAGAGAGTGCACTGGCACCACTGGAGATGCACTGCAGTGAGTGCAGAGAGTGCACTGGCACCACTGGGGATGCACTGCAGTGAGTCCAGAGAGTGCACTGGCACCACTGGGGATGCAGTGAAGTGAGTCCAGAGAGTGCACTGGCACCACTGGGGATGCAGTGCAGTGAGTGCAGAGAGTGCACTGGCACCACTGGGGATGCAGTGCAGTGAGTCCAGAGAGTGCACTGGCACCACTGGGGATGCAGTGCAGTGACTCCAGAGAGTGCACTGGCACCACTGGGGATGCAGTGCGGTGAGTCCAGAGAGTGCACTGGCACCACTGGGGATGCAGTGCGGTGAGTCCAGAGAGTGCACTGGCACCACTGGGGATGCAGTGCGGTGAGTCCACAGAGTGCACTGGCACCACTGGGGATGCACTGCAGAGACTCCAGAGAGTGCACTGGCACCACTGGGGATGCAGTGCGGTGACTCTAGAGAGTGCACCGGCACCACTGTGGATGCAGTGCGGTGAGTCCAGAGAGTGCACTGGCACCACTGGGGATGCAGTGCGGTGAGTCCAGAGAGTGCACTGGCACCACTGGGGATGCAGTGCAGTGAGTCCAGAGAGTGCACTGGCACCACTGGGGAAGCACTGCAGTGAGTCCAGAGAGTGCACTGGCACCACTGGGGATGTAGTGCGGTGAGTCCAGAGAGTGCACTGGCACCACTGGGGATGCAGTGCAGTGAGTCCATAGAGTGCACTGGCACCACTGGGGATGCAGTGCTGTAAGTCCATAGAGTGCACTGGCACCACTGGGGATGCAGTGCTGTAAGTCCATAGAGTGCACTGGCACCACTGGGGATGCAGTACAGTGAGTCCACAGAGTGCACTGGCACCACTGGGGATGCACTGCAGAGACTCCACAGAGTGCACTGGCACCACTGGGGATGCACTGCAGTGACTCTAGAGAGTGCACTGGCACCACTGGGGATGCACTGCAGTGAGTCCAGAGAGTGCACTGGCACCACTGGGGATGCAGTGCAGTGACTCCAGAGAGTGCACTGTCAGCACTGGGGATGCAGTGCAGTGAGTCCAGAGAGTGCACTGGCACCACTGGGGATGCAGTGCAGTGAGTCCAGATAGTGCACTGGCACCACTGGGAATGCACTGCTGTGATTCCAGAGAGTGCACTGGCACCACTGGGGATGCACTGCAGTGAGTCCAGAGAGTACACTGGCACCACTGGGGATGCACTGCAGTGAGTCCAGATAGTGCACTGGCACCACTGGGGATGCAGTGCTGTAAGTCCATAGAGTCCATAGGGTTAGGGTTAGGGTTAGGGTTAGGGTTAGGGTGGTAGAAGCTCCTAAGAAGGTAGGAGCCCCCCCAAACTTGAAGGGTTGAAGCCCCAAGTTAGGGGAAGGAACCTCCAAAATTGTGGGGCCCCCCAAAGTTGGGCAGAAGAACTTTTAATATTAGGGGGAAACCCAAAAAAGGCGGGTGGGGGACTCTAAAATTGGGGGGCACCCCCAAAATTGGTCGCGTCCCCCCAAATTAGGGGAGGAACCCCCATAACTGGGGGGAAGAACACCTAAATGGAAGTGTGAAATTCCAGAATTGAATGTGGACCCCCCCAGAACTGGGGAGGAATCCCCAAAATTGGTGGGGACCCCGAAAATTGGGGTTAAAGCCCCTGATCTCAGGGGGTGAAGCCCCAAATTAAGGGAAGGAACCTCAAAAATGTGGTGAGAACCCCAACATTGGTGGAAAGAACCTTAATATTAGGGTGGCAGGCCAAAAAAAGATGGTGGGGGACCCCAAAATTGTGGGGGGCTTGGAATTGGGGGGGAAACCCCAAAATGGAGGGGTAACCCCAAAACTGGGGGGGGCGAAGCACCAAATTAGGGGAAGGAACCCCATAATTGTGGGGAAGAACCCTGAAATGGAGAGGTGAAAACCCAAAATTGAGGGTAAACCCCCAAAACAGTGGGAAAAGCACCATAAACACAAAACGGAACTGGGAATGTAACAGAGCAAAAAATGGCGTCCTACAGCAAGCTGCGAGGCTCAATTTTCTGGCTGTGCTGGGAAATGTAGTTCTTGGGCACTGGGTTTCCGGGAGGCCATGTTGCCTTTCCAGAGCATGTCGGGAGGTGTAGTTCTCGAGAAGCCGCTTACCGGGCAGCCATGTTGGCAGTCCGGGGAATGCCGGGAGATGTAGTTTTATGGCACTGGACTTCAGGGAGGCCATGTTGGTTTCCCAGAGCATGCCGGGAGATGGAGTTCTCAGGCACTGGGTTTCCGGGAGGCCTTGTTGCTTTCCCAGAGCATGCCGGGAGATGTAGTCTTCCTCCAGTGGGCTTCCGGGAGGCCATACCGGTTTCCCAGAGCATGCCAGAGGGTTAGGGTTAGGGTTAGGGTTAGGGTTAGGGTGGAGGGTTAGGGTTTAGGGTTAGGGTTAGGGTTAGGGTTA
>NW_028153945.1:0-28237 GCF_964211835.1 Anser anser
GGAAGCCTTTGGGTACACCTGAACTCCCTGGGGGAGCCTTTACGCAACCCCACACTCAACAGGACTCTGCGTCTTCACTCTTTCCTAACAACCCTAAACATAACCCTAACCGCAACAAGAAGCTGAACCCGAGTTAGACCCGAAAAAACACGTACGGTGCCACTTTCTGCCATCAAAAAGTGCTCTCAGCGGAAGCCTTTGGGTACACCTGAACTCCCTGGGGGAGCCTTTACGCAACCCCACACTCAACAGGACTCTGCGTCTTCACTCTTTCCTAACAACCCTAAACATAACCCTAACCGCAACAAGAAGCTGAACCCGAGTTAGACCCGAAAAAACACGTACGGTGCCACTTTCTGCCATCAAAAAGTGCTCTCAGCGGAAGCCTTTGGGTACACCTGAACTCCCTGGGGGAGCCTTTACGCAACCCCACACTCAACAGGACTCTGCGTCTTCACTCTTTCCTAACAACCCTAAACATAAGCCTAACCGGAACAAGAAGCTGAACCCGAGTTAGACCCGAAAAAACACGTACGGTGCCACTTTCTGCCATCAAAAAGTGCTCTCAGCGGAAGCCTTTGGGTACACCTGAACTCCCTGGGGGAGCCTTTACGCAACCCCACACTCAACAGGACTCTGCGTCTTCACTCTTTCCTAACAACCCTAAACATAAGCCTAACCGCAACAAGAAGCTGAACCCGAGTTAGACCCGAAAAAACACGTACGGTGCCACTTTCTGCCATCAAAAAGTGCTCTGAGCGGAAGCCTTTGGGTACACCTGAACTCCCTGGGGGAGCCTTTACGCAACCCCACACTCAACAGGACTCTGCGTCTTCACTCTTTCCTAACAACCCTAAACATAAGCCTAACCGCAACAAGAAGCTGAACCCGAGTTAGACCCGAAAAAACACGTACGGTGCCACTTTCTGCCATCAAAAAGTGCTCTCAGCGGAAGCCTTTGGGTACACCTGAACTCCCTGGGGGAGCCTTTACGCAACCCCACACTCAACAGGACTCTGCGTCTTCACTCTTTCCTAACAACCCTAAACATAACCCTAACCGCAACAAGAAGCTGAACCCGAGTTAGACCCGAAAAAACACGTACGGTGCCACTTTCTGCCATCAAAAAGTGCTCTCAGCGGAAGCCTTTGGGTACACCTGAACTCCCTGGGGGAGCCTTTACGCAACCCCACACTCAACAGGACTCTGCGTCTTCACTCTTTCCTAACAACCCTAAACATAACCCTAACCGCAACAAGAAGCTGAACCCGAGTTAGACCCGAAAAAACACGTACGGTGCCACTTTCTGCCATCAAAAAGTGCTCTCAGCGGAAGCCTTTGGGTACACCTGAACTCCCTGGGGGAGCCTTTACGCAACCCCACACTCAACAGGACTCTGCGTCTTCACTCTTTCCTAACAACCCTAAACATAACCCTAACCGCAACAAGAAGCTGAACCCGAGTTAGACCCGAAAAAACACGTACGGTGCCACTTTCTGCCATCAAAAAGTGCTCTCAGCGGAAGCCTTTGGGTACACCTGAACTCCCTGGGGGAGCCTTTACGCAACCCCACACTCAACAGGACTCTGCGTCTTCACTCTTTCCTAACAACCCTAAACATAACCCTAACCGCAACAAGAAGCTGAACCCGAGTTAGACCCGAAAAAACACGTACGGTGCCACTTTCTGCCATCAAAAAGTGCTCTCAGCGGAAGCCTTTGGGTACACCTGAACTCCCTGGGGGAGCCTTTACGCAACCCCACACTCAACAGGACTCTGCGTCTTCACTCTTTCCTAACAACCCTAAACATAACCCTAACCGCAACAAGAAGCTGAACCCGAGTTAGACCCGAAAAAACACGTACGGTGCCACTTTCTGCCATCAAAAAGTGCTCTCAGCGGAAGCCTTTGGGTACACCTGAACTCCCTGGGGGAGCCTTTACGCAACCCCACACTCAACAGGACTCTGCGTCTTCACTCTTTCCTAACAACCCTAAACATAACCCTAACCGCAACAAGAAGCTGAACCCGAGTTAGACCCGAAAAAACACGTACGGTGCCACTTTCTGCCATCAAAAAGTGCTCTCAGCGGAAGCCTTTGGGTACACCTGAACTCCCTGGGGGAGCCTTTACGCAACCCCACACTCAACAGGACTCTGCGTCTTCACTCTTTCCTAACAACCCTAAACATAACCCTAACCGCAACAAGAAGCTGAACCCGAGTTAGACCCGAAAAAACACGTACGGTGCCACTTTCTGCCATCAAAAAGTGCTCTCAGCGGAAGCCTTTGGGTACACCTGAACTCCCTGGGGGAGCCTTTACGCAACCCCACACTCAACAGGACTCTGCGTCTTCACTCTTTCCTAACAACCCTAAACATAAGCCTAACCGCAACAAGAAGCTGAACCCGAGTTAGACCCGAAAAAACACGTACGGTGCCACTTTCTGCCATCAAAAAGTGCTCTCAGCGGAAGCCTTTGGGTACACCTGAACTCCCTGGGGGAGCCTTTACGCAACCCCACACTCAACAGGACTCTGCGTCTTCACTCTTTCCTAACAACCCTAAACATAAGCCTAACCGCAACAAGAAGCTGAACCCGAGTTAGACCCGAAAAAACACGTACGGTGCCACTTTCTGCCATCAAAAAGTGCTCTGAGCGGAAGCCTTTGGGTACACCTGAACTCCCTGGGGGAGCCTTTACGCAACCCCACACTCAACAGGACTCTGCGTCTTCACTCTTTCCTAACAACCCTAAACATAAGCCTAACCGCAACAAGAAGCTGAACCCGAGTTAGACCCGAAAAAACACGTACGGTGCCACTTTCTGCCATCAAAAAGTGCTCTCAGCGGAAGCCTTTGGGTACACCTGAACTCCCTGGGGGAGCCTTTACGCAACCCCACACTCAACAGGACTCTGCGTCTTCACTCTTTCCTAACAACCCTAAACATAACCCTAACCGCAACAAGAAGCTGAACCCGAGTTAGACCCGAAAAAACACGTACGGTGCCACTTTCTGCCATCAAAAAGTGCTCTCAGCGGAAGCCTTTGGGTACACCTGAACTCCCTGGGGGAGCCTTTACGCAACCCCACACTCAACAGGACTCTGCGTCTTCACTCTTTCCTAACAACCCTAAACATAACCCTAACCGCAACAAGAAGCTGAACCCGAGTTAGACCCGAAAAAACACGTACGGTGCCACTTTCTGCCATCAAAAAGTGCTCTCAGCGGAAGCCTTTGGGTACACCTGAACTCCCTGGGGGAGCCTTTACGCAACCCCACACTCAACAGGACTCTGCGTCTTCACTCTTTCCTAACAACCCTAAACATAACCCTAACCGCAACAAGAAGCTGAACCCGAGTTAGACCCGAAAAAACACGTACGGTGCCACTTTCTGCCATCAAAAAGTGCTCTCAGCGGAAGCCTTTGGGTACACCTGAACTCCCTGGGGGAGCCTTTACGCAACCCCACACTCAACAGGACTCTGCGTCTTCACTCTTTCCTAACAACCCTAAACATAACACTAACCGCAACAAGAAGCTGAACCCGAGTTAGACCCGAAAAAACACGTACGGTGCCACTTTCTGCCATCAAAAAGTGCTCTCAGCGGAAGCCTTTGGGTACACCTGAACTCCCTGGGGGAGCCTTTACGCAACCCCACACTCAACAGGACTCTGCGTCTTCACTCTTTCCTAACAACCCTAAACATAAGCCTAACCGGAACAAGAAGCTGAACCCGAGTTAGACCCGAAAAAACACGTACGGTGCCACTTTCTGCCATCAAAAAGTGCTCTCAGCGGAAGCCTTTGGGTACACCTGAACTCCCTGGGGGAGCCTTTACGCAACCCCACACTCAACAGGACTCTGCGTCTTCACTGTTTCCTAACAACCCTAAACATAACCCTAACCGCAACAAGAAGCTGAACCCGAGTTAGACCCGAAAAAACACGTACGGTGCCACTTTCTGCCATCAAAAAGTGCTCTCAGCGGAAGCCTTTGGGTACACCTGAACTCCCTGGGGGAGCCTTTACGCAACCCCACACTCAACAGGACTCTGCGTCTTCACTCTTTCCTAACAACCCTAAACATAACCCTAACCGGAACAAGAAGCTCAACCCGAGTTAGACCCGAAAAAACACGTACGGTGCCACTTTCTGCCATCAAAAAGTGCTCTCAGCGGAAGCCTTTGGGTACACCTGAACTCCCTGGGGGAGCCTTTACGCAACCCCACACTCAACAGGACTCTGCGTCTTCACTCTTTCCTAACAACCCTAAACATAACCCTAACCGCAACAAGAAGCTGATCCCGAGTTAGACCCGAAAAAACACGTATGGTGCCACTTTCTGCCATCAAAAAGTGCTCTCAGCGGAAGCCTTTGGGTACACCTGAACTCCCTGGGGGAGCCTTTACGCAACCCCACACTCAACAGGACTCTGCGTCTTCACTCTTTCCTAACAACCCTAAACATAAGCCTAACCGGAACAAGAAGCTGAACCCGAGTTAGACCCGAAAAAACACGTACGGTGCCACTTTCTGCCATCAAAAAGTGCTCTCAGCGGAAGCCTTTGGGTACACCTGAACTCCCTGGGGGAGCCTTTACGCAACCCCACACTCAACAGGACTCTGCGTCTTCACTCTTTCCTAACAACCCTAAACATAAGCCTAACCGCAACAAGAAGCTGAACCCGAGTTAGACCCGAAAAAACACGTACGGTGCCACTTTCTGCCATCAAAAAGTGCTCTCAGCGGAAGCCTTTGGGTACACCTGAACTCCCTGGGGGAGCCTTTACGCAACCCCACACTCAACAGGACTCTGCGTCTTCACTCTTTCCTAACAACCCTAAACATAACCCTAACCGCAACAAGAAGCTGAACCCGAGTTAGACCCGAAAAAACACGTACGGTGCCACTTTCTGCCATCAAAAAGTGCTCTCAGCGGAAGCCTTTGGGTACACCTGAACTCCCTGGGGGAGCCTTTACGCAACCCCACACTCAACAGGACTCTGCGTCTTCACTCTTTCCTAACAACCCTAAACATAAGCCTAACCGCAACAAGAAGCTGAACCCGAGTTAGACCCGAAAAAACACGTACGGTGCCACTTTCTGCCATCAAAAAGTGCTCTCAGCGGAAGCCTTTGGCTACACCTGAACTCCCTGGGGGAGCCTTTACGCAACCCCACACTCAACAGGACTCTGCGTCTTCACTCTTTCCTAACAACCCTAAACATAAGCCTAACCGCAACAAGAAGCTGAACCCGAGGTAGACCCGAAAAAACACGTACGGTGCCACTTTCTGCCATCAAAAAGTGCTCTCAGCGGAAGCCTTTGGGTACACCTGAACTCCCTGGGGGAGCCTTTACGCAACCCCACACTCAACAGGACTCTGCGTCTTCACTCTTTCCTAACAACCCTAAACATAACCCTAACCGGAACAAGAAGCTCAACCCGAGTTAGACCCGAAAAAACACGTACGGTGCCACTTTCTGCCATCAAAAAGTGCTCTCAGCGGAAGCCTTTGGGTACACCTGAACTCCCTGGGGGAGCCTTTACGCAACCCCACACTCAACAGGACTCTGCGTCTTCACTCTTTCCTAACAACCCTAAACATAACCCTAACCGCAACAAGAAGCTGATCCCGAGTTAGACCCGAAAAAACACGTATGGTGCCACTTTCTGCCATCAAAAAGTGCTCTCAGCGGAAGCCTTTGGGTACACCTGAACTCCCTGGGGGAGCCTTTACGCAACCCCACACTCAACAGGACTCTGCGTCTTCACTCTTTCCTAACAACCCTAAACATAAGCCTAACCGGAACAAGAAGCTGAACCCGAGTTAGACCCGAAAAAACACGTACGGTGCCACTTTCTGCCATCAAAAAGTGCTCTCAGCGGAAGCCTTTGGGTACACCTGAACTCCCTGGGGGAGCCTTTACGCAACCCCACACTCAACAGGACTCTGCGTCTTCACTCTTTCCTAACAACCCTAAACATAACCCTAACCGCAACAAGAAGCTGAACCCGAGTTAGACCCGAAAAAACACGTACGGTGCCACTTTCTGCCATCAAAAAGTGCTCTCAGCGGAAGCCTTTGGGTACACCTGAACTCCCTGGGGGAGCCTTTACGCAACCCCACACTCAACAGGACTCTGCGTCTTCACTCTTTCCTAACAACCCTAAACATAACCCTAACCGCAACAAGAAGCTGAACCCGAGTTAGACCCGAAAAAACACGTACGGTGCCACTTTCTGCCATCAAAAAGTGCTCTCAGCGGAAGCCTTTGGGTACACCTGAACTCCCTGGGGGAGCCTTTACGCAACCCCACACTCAACAGGACTCTGCGTCTTCACTCTTTCCTAACAACCCTAAACATAAGCCTAACCGCAACAAGAAGCTGAACCCGAGTTAGACCCGAAAAAACACGTACGGTGCCACTTTCTGCCATCAAAAAGTGCTCTCGGCGGAAGCCTTTGGCTACACCTGAACTCCCTGGGGGAGCCTTTACGCAACCCCACACTCAACAGGACTCTGCGTCTTCACTCTTTCCTAACAACCCTAAACATAAGCCTAACCGCAACAAGAAGCTGAACCCGAGGTAGACCCGAAAAAACACGTACGGTGCCACTTTCTGCCATCAAAAAGTGCTCTCAGCGGAAGCCTTTGGGTACACCTGAACTCCCTGGGGGAGCCTTTACGCAACCCCACACTCAACAGGACTCTGCGTCTTCACTCTTTCCTAACAACCCTAAACATAACCCTAACCGCAACAAGAAGCTGAACCCGAGTTAGACCCGAAAAAACACGTACGGTGCCACTTTCTGCCATCAAAAAGTGCTCTCGGCGGAAGCCTTTGGGTACACCTGAACTCCCTGGGGGAGCCTTTACGCAACCCCACACTCAACAGGACTCTGCGTCTTCACTCTTTCCTAACAACCCTAAACATAACCCTAACCGCAACAAGAAGCTGAACCCGAGTTAGACCCGAAAAAACACGTACGGTGCCACTTTCTGCCATCAAAAAGTGCTCTCAGCGGAAGCCTTTGGGTACACCTGAACTCCCTGGGGGAGCCTTTACGCAACCCCACACTCAACAGGACTCTGCGTCTTCACTCTTTCCTAACAACCCTAAACATAACCCTAACCGGAACAAGAAGCTCAACCCGAGTTAGACCCGAAAAAACACGTACGGTGCCACTTTCTGCCATCAAAAAGTGCTCTCAGCGGAAGCCTTTGGGTACACCTGAATTCCCTGGGGGAGCCTTTACGCAACCCCACACTCAACAGGACTCTGCGTCTTCACTCTTTCCTAACAACCCTAAACATAACCCTAACCGCAACAAGAAGCTGAACCCGAGTTAGACCCGAAAAAACACGTACGGTGCCACTTTCTGCCATCAAAAAGTGCTCTCAGCGGAAGCCTTTGGGTACACCTGAACTCCCTGGGGGAGCCTTTACGCAACCCCACACTCAACAGGACTCTGCGTCTTCACTCTTTCCTAACAACCCTAAACATAACCCTAACCGCAACAAGAAGCTGAACCCGAGTTAGACCCGAAAAAACACGTACGGTGCCACTTTCTGCCATCAAAAAGTGCTCTCAGCGGAAGCCTTTGGGTACACCTGAACTCCCTGGGGGAGCCTTTACGCAACCCCACACTCAACAGGACTCTGCGTCTTCACTCTTTCCTAACAACCCTAAACATAAGCCTAACCGCAACAAGAAGCTGAACCCGAGTTAGACCCGAAAAAACACGTACGGTGCCACTTTCTGCCATCAAAAAGTGCTCTCAGCGGAAGCCTTTGGGTACACCTGAACTCCCTGGGGGAGCCTTTACGCAACCCCACACTCAACAGGACTCTGCGTCTTCACTCTTTCCTAACAACCCTAAACATAACCCTAACCGCAACAAGAAGCTGAACCCGAGTTAGACCCGAAAAAACACGTACGGTGCCACTTTCTGCCATCCAAAAGTGCTCTCAGCGGAAGCCTTTGGGTACACCTGAACTCCCTGGGGGAGCCTTTACGCAACCCCACACTCAACAGGACTCTGCGTCTTCACTCTTTCCTAACAACCCTAAACATAACCCTAACCGCAACAAGAAGCTGAACCCGAGTTAGACCCGAAAAAACACGTACGGTGCCACTTTCTGCCATCAAAAAGTGCTCTCAGCGGAAGCCTTTGGGTACACCTGAACTCCCTGGGGGAGCCTTTACGCAACCCCACACTCAACAGGACTCTGCGTCTTCACTCTTTCCTAACAACCCTAAACATAACCCTAACCGCAACAAGAAGCTGAACCCGAGTTAGACCCGAAAAAACACGTACGGTGCCACTTTCTGACATCAAAAAGTGCTCTCAGCGGAAGCCTTTGGGTACACCTGAACTCCCTGGGGGAGCCTTTACGCAACTCCACACTCAACAGGACTCTGCGTCTTCACTCTTTCCTAACAACCCTAAACATAACCCTAACCGCAACAAGAAGCTGAACCCGAGTTAGACCCGAAAAAACACGTACGGTGCCACTTTCTGCCATCAAAAAGTGCTCTCAGCGGAAGCCTTTGGGTACACCTGAACTCCCTGGGGGAGCCTTTACGCAACCCCACACTCAACAGGACTCTGCGTCTTCACTCTTTCCTAACAACCCTAAACATAAGCCTAACCGCAACAAGAAGCTGAACCCGAGTTAGACCCGAAAAAACACGTACGGTGCCACTTTCTGCCATCAAAAAGTGCTCTCAGCGGAAGCCTTTGGGTACACCTGAACTCCCTGGGGGAGCCTTTACGCAACCCCACACTCAACAGGACTCTGCGTCTTCACTCTTTCCTAACAACCCTAAACATAACCCTAACCGCAACAAGAAGCTGAACCCGAGTTAGACCCGAAAAAACACGTACGGTGCCACTTTCTGCCATCAAAAAGTGCTCTCAGCGGAAGCCTTTGGGTACACCTGAACTCCCTGGGGGAGCCTTTACGCAACCCCACACTCAACAGGACTCTGCGTCTTCACTCTTTCCTAACAACCCTAAACATAACCCTAACCGCAACAAGAAGCTGAACCCGAGTTAGACCCGAAAAAACACGTACGGTGCCACTTTCTGCCATCAAAAAGTGCTCTCAGCGGAAGCCTTTGGGTACACCTGAACTCCCTGGGGGAGCCTTTACGCAACCCCACACTCAACAGGACTCTGCGTCTTCACTCTTTCCTAACAACCCTAAACATAACCCTAACCGCAACAAGAAGCTGAACCCGAGTTAGACCCGAAAAAACACGTACGGTGCCACTTTCTGCCATCAAAAAGTGCTCTCAGCGGAAGCCTTTGGGTACACCTGAACTCCCTGGGGGAGCCTTTACGCAACTCCACACTCAACAGGACTCTGCGTCTTCACTCTTTCCTAACAACCCTAAACATAACCCTAACCGCAACAAGAAGCTGAACCCGAGTTAGACCCGAAAAAACACGTACGGTGCCACTTTCTGCCATCAAAAAGTGCTCTCAGCGGAAGCCTTTGGGTACACCTGAACTCCCTGGGGGAGCCTTTACGCAACCCCACACTCAACAGGACTCTGCGTCTTCACTCTTTCCTAACAACCCTAAACATAACCCTAACCGCAACAAGAAGCTGAACCCGAGTTAGACCCGAAAAAACACGTACGGTGCCACTTTCTGCCATCCAAAAGTGCTCTCAGCGGAAGCCTTTGGGTACACCTGAACTCCCTGGGGGAGCCTTTACGCAACCCCACACTCAACAGGACTCTGCGTCTTCACTCTTTCCTAACAACCCTAAACATAACCCTAACCGCAACAAGAAGCTGAACCCGAGTTAGACCCGAAAAAACACGTACGGTGCCACTTTCTGCCATCAAAAAGTGCTCTCAGCGGAAGCCTTTGGCTACACCTGAACTCCCTGGGGGAGCCTTTACGCAACCCCACACTCAACAGGACTCTGCGTCTTCACTCTTTCCTAACAACCCTAAACATAACCCTAACCGCAACAAGAAGCTGATCCCGAGTTAGATCCGAAAAAACACGTACGGTGCCACTTTCTGCCATCAAAAAGTGCTCTCAGCGGAAGCCTTTGGGTACACCTGAACTCCCTGGGGGAGCCTTTACGCAACCCAACACTCAACAGGACTCTGCGTCTTCACTCTTTCCTAACAACCATAAACATAACCCTAACCGCAACAAGAAGCTGAACCCGAGTTAGACCCGAAAAAACACGTACGGTGCCACTTTCTGCCATCAAAAAGTGCTCTCAGCGGAAGCCTTTGGGTACACCTGAACTCCCTGGGGGAGCCCTTACGCAACCCCACACTCAACAGGACTCTGCGTCTTCACTCTTTCCTAACAACCCTAAACATAACCCTAACCGCAACAAGAAGCTGAACCCGAGTTAGACCCGAAAAAACACGTACGGTGCCACTTTCTGCCATCAAAAAGTGCTCTCAGCGGAAGCCTTTGGGTACACCTGAACTCCCTGGGGGAGCCTTTACGCAACCCCACACTCAACAGGACTCTGCGTCTTCACTCTTTCCTAACAACCCTAAACATAACCCTAACCGCAACAAGAAGCTGATCCCGAGTTAGATCCGAAAAAACACGTACGGTGCCACTTTCTGCCATCCAAAAGTGCTCTCAGCGGAAGCCTTTGGGTACACCTGAACTCCCTGGGGGAGCCTTTACGCAACCCAACACTCAACAGGACTCTGCGTCTTCACTCTTTCCTAACAACCCTAAACATAACCCTAACCGCAACAAGAAGCTGAACCCGAGTTAGACCCGAAAAAACACGTACGGTGCCACTTTCTGCCATCAAAAAGTGCTCTCAGCGGAAGCCTTTGGGTACACCTGAACTCCCTGGGGGAGCCTTTACGCAACCCCACACTCAACAGGACTCTGCGTCTTCACTCTTTCCTAACAACCCTAAACATAACCCTAACCGCAACAAGAAGCTGAACCCGAGGTAGACCCGAAAAAACACGTACGGTGCCACTTTCTGCCATCAAAAAGTGCTCTCAGCGGAAGCCTTTGGGTACACCTGAACTCCCTGGGGGAGCCTTTACGCAACCCCACACTCAACAGGACTCTGCGTCTTCACTCTTTCCTAACAACCCTAAACATAACCCTAACCGCAACAAGAAGCTGAACCCCAGTTAGACCCGAAAAAACACGTACGGTGCCACTTTCTGCCATCAAAAAGTGCTCTCAGCGGAAGCCTTTGGGTACACCTGAACTCCCTGGGGGAGCCTTTACGCAACCCCACACTCAACAGGACTCTGCGTCTTCACTCTTTCCTAACAACCCTAAACATAACCCTAACCGCAACAAGAAGCTGAACCCGAGTTAGACCCGAAAAAACACGTACGGTGCCACTTTCTGCCATCAAAAAGTGCTCTCAGCGGAAGCCTTTGGGTACACCTGAACTCCCTGGGGGAGCCTTTACGCAACCCCACACTCAACAGGACTCTGCGTCTTCACTCTTTCCTAACAACCCTAAACATAACCCTAACCGGAACAAGAAGCTCAACCCGAGTTAGACCCGAAAAAACACGTACGGTGCCACTTTCTGCCATCAAAAAGTGCTCTCAGCGGAAGCCTTTGGGTACACCTGAATTCCCTGGGGGAGCCTTTACGCAACCCCACACTCAACAGGACTCTGCGTCTTCACTCTTTCCTAACAACCCTAAACATAACCCTAACCGCAACAAGAAGCTGAACCCGAGTTAGACCCGAAAAAACACGTACGGTGCCACTTTCTGCCATCAAAAAGTGCTCTCAGCGGAAGCCTTTGGGTACACCTGAACTCCCTGGGGGAGCCTTTACGCAACCCCACACTCAACAGGACTCTGCGTCTTCACTCTTTCCTAACAACCCTAAACATAACCCTAACCGCAACAAGAAGCTGAACCCGAGTTAGACCCGAAAAAACACGTACGGTGCCACTTTCTGCCATCAAAAAGTGCTCTCAGCGGAAGCCTTTGGGTACACCTGAACTCCCTGGGGGAGCCTTTACGCAACCCCACACTCAACAGGACTCTGCGTCTTCACTCTTTCCTAACAACCCTAAACATAAGCCTAACCGCAACAAGAAGCTGAACCCGAGTTAGACCCGAAAAAACACGTACGGTGCCACTTTCTGCCATCAAAAAGTGCTCTCAGCGGAAGCCTTTGGGTACACCTGAACTCCCTGGGGGAGCCTTTACGCAACCCCACACTCAACAGGACTCTGCGTCTTCACTCTTTCCTAACAACCCTAAACATAACCCTAACCGCAACAAGAAGCTGAACCCGAGTTAGACCCGAAAAAACACGTACGGTGCCACTTTCTGCCATCCAAAAGTGCTCTCAGCGGAAGCCTTTGGGTACACCTGAACTCCCTGGGGGAGCCTTTACGCAACCCCACACTCAACAGGACTCTGCGTCTTCACTCTTTCCTAACAACCCTAAACATAACCCTAACCGCAACAAGAAGCTGAACCCGAGTTAGACCCGAAAAAACACGTACGGTGCCACTTTCTGCCATCAAAAAGTGCTCTCAGCGGAAGCCTTTGGGTACACCTGAACTCCCTGGGGGAGCCTTTACGCAACCCCACACTCAACAGGACTCTGCGTCTTCACTCTTTCCTAACAACCCTAAACATAACCCTAACCGCAACAAGAAGCTGAACCCGAGTTAGACCCGAAAAAACACGTACGGTGCCACTTTCTGCCATCAAAAAGTGCTCTCAGCGGAAGCCTTTGGCTACACCTGAACTCCCTGGGGGAGCCTTTACGCAACCCCACACTCAACAGGACTCTGCGTCTTCACTCTTTCCTAACAACCCTAAACATAACCCTAACCGCAACAAGAAGCTCAACCCGAGTTAGACCCGAAAAAACACGTACGGTGCCACTTTCTGCCATCAAAAAGTGCTCTCAGCGGAAGCCTTTGGGTACACCTGAACTCCCTGGGGGAGCCTTTACGCAACCCCACACTCAACAGGACTCTGCGTCTTCACTCTTTCCTAACAACCCTAAACATAACCCTAACCGCAACAAGAAGCTGAACCCGAGTTAGACCCGAAAAAACACGTACGGTGCCACTTTCTGCCATCAAAAAGTGCTCTCAGCGGAAGCCTTTGGGTACACCTGAACTCCCTGGGGGAGCCTTTACGCAACTCCACACTCAACAGGACTCTGCGTCTTCACTCTTTCCTAACAACCCTAAACATAACCCTAACCGCAACAAGAAGCTGAACCCGAGTTAGACCCGAAAAAACACGTACGGTGCCACTTTCTGCCATCAAAAAGTGCTCTCAGCGGAAGCCTTTGGGTACACCTGAACTCCCTGGGGGAGCCTTTACGCAACCCCACACTCAACAGGACTCTGCGTCTTCACTCTTTCCTAACAACCCTAAACATAACCCTAACCGCAACAAGAAGCTCAACCCGAGTTAGACCCGAAAAAACACGTACGGTGCCACTTTCTGCCATCCAAAAGTGCTCTCAGCGGAAGCCTTTGGGTACACCTGAACTCCCTGGGGGAGCCTTTACGCAACCCCACACTCAACAGGACTCTGCGTCTTCACTCTTTCCTAACAACCCTAAACATAACCCTAACCGCAACAAGAAGCTGAACCCGAGTTAGACCCGAAAAAACACGTACGGTGCCACTTTCTGCCATCAAAAAGTGCTCTCAGCGGAAGCCTTTGGCTACACCTGAACTCCCTGGGGGAGCCTTTACGCAACCCCACACTCAACAGGACTCTGCGTCTTCACTCTTTCCTAACAACCCTAAACATAACCCTAACCGCAACAAGAAGCTGATCCCGAGTTAGATCCGAAAAAACACGTACGGTGCCACTTTCTGCCATCAAAAAGTGCTCTCAGCGGAAGCCTTTGGGTACACCTGAACTCCCTGGGGGAGCCTTTACGCAACCCAACACTCAACAGGACTCTGCGTCTTCACTCTTTCCTAACAACCATAAACATAACCCTAACCGCAACAAGAAGCTGAACCCGAGTTAGACCCGAAAAAACACGTACGGTGCCACTTTCTGCCATCAAAAAGTGCTCTCAGCGGAAGCCTTTGGGTACACCTGAACTCCCTGGGGGAGCCCTTACGCAACCCCACACTCAACAGGACTCTGCGTCTTCACTCTTTCCTAACAACCCTAAACATAACCCTAACCGCAACAAGAAGCTGAACCCGAGTTAGACCCGAAAAAACACGTACGGTGCCACTTTCTGCCATCAAAAAGTGCTCTCAGCGGAAGCCTTTGGGTACACCTGAACTCCCTGGGGGAGCCTTTACGCAACCCCACACTCAACAGGACTCTGCGTCTTCACTCTTTCCTAACAACCCTAAACATAACCCTAACCGCAACAAGAAGCTGATCCCGAGTTAGATCCGAAAAAACACGTACGGTGCCACTTTCTGCCATCCAAAAGTGCTCTCAGCGGAAGCCTTTGGGTACACCTGAACTCCCTGGGGGAGCCTTTACGCAACCCAACACTCAACAGGACTCTGCGTCTTCACTCTTTCCTAACAACCCTAAACATAACCCTAACCGCAACAAGAAGCTGAACCCGAGTTAGACCCGAAAAAACACGTACGGTGCCACTTTCTGCCATCAAAAAGTGCTCTCAGCGGAAGCCTTTGGGTACACCTGAACTCCCTGGGGGAGCCTTTACGCAACCCCACACTCAACAGGACTCTGCGTCTTCACTCTTTCCTAACAACCCTAAACATAACCCTAACCGCAACAAGAAGCTGAACCCGAGGTAGACCCGAAAAAACACGTACGGTGCCACTTTCTGCCATCAAAAAGTGCTCTCAGCGGAAGCCTTTGGGTACACCTGAACTCCCTGGGGGAGCCTTTACGCAACCCCACACTCAACAGGACTCTGCGTCTTCACTCTTTCCTAACAACCCTAAACATAACCCTAACCGCAACAAGAAGCTGAACCCCAGTTAGACCCGAAAAAACACGTACGGTGCCACTTTCTGCCATCAAAAAGTGCTCTGAGCGGAAGCCTTTGGGTACACCTGAACTCCCTGGGGGAGCCTTTACGCAACCCCACACTCAACAGGACTCTGCGTCTTCACTCTTTCCTAACAACCCTAAACATAACCCTAACCGCAACAAGAAGCTGAACCCGAGTTAGACCCGAAAAAACACGTACGGTGCCACTTTCTGCCATCAAAAAGTGCTCTCAGCGGAAGCCTTTGGGTACACCTGAACTCCCTGGGGGAGCCTTTACGCAACCCCACACTCAACAGGACTCTGCGTCTTCACTCTTTCCTAACAACCCTAAACATAACCCTAACCGCAACAAGAAGCTGAACCCGAGTTAGACCCGAAAAAACACGTACGGTGCCACTTTCTGCCATCAAAAAGTGCTCTCAGCGG
The DNA here is from genome assembly GCF_964211835.1 of Anser anser. Lineage (NCBI taxonomy): Eukaryota > Metazoa > Chordata > Aves > Anseriformes > Anatidae > Anser > Anser anser. Next base: position 15,393 of record NW_028153945.1, read on the forward strand.
AAGCCTTTGGGTACACCTGAACTCCCTGGGGGAGCCTTTACGCAACCCCACACTCAACAGGACTCTGCGTCTTCACTCTTTCCTCACAACCCTAAACATAAGCCTAACCGCAACAAGAAGCTCAACCCGAGTTAGACCCGAAAAAACACGTACGGTGCCACTTTCTGCCATCAAAAAGTGCTCTCAGCGGAAGCCTTTGGGTACACCTGAACTCCCTGGGGGAGCCTTTACGCAACCCCACACTCAACAGGACTCTGCGTCTTCACTCTTTCCTAACAACCCTAAACATAACCCTAACCGCAACAAGAAGCTGAACCCGAGTTACACCCGAAAAAACACGTACGGTGCCACTTTCTGCCATCAAAAAGTGCTCTCAGCGGAAGCCTTTGGGTACACCTGAACTCCCTGGGGGAGCCTTTACGCAACCCCACACTCAACAGGACTCTGCGTCTTCACTCTTTCCTAACAACCCTAAACATAACCCTAACCGCAACAAGAAGCTGAACCCGAGTTAGACCCGAAAAAACACGTATGGTGCCACTTTCTGCCATCAAAAAGTGCTCTGAGCGGAAGCCTTTGGGTACACCTGAACTCCCTGGGGGAGCCTTTACGCAACCCCACACTCAACAGGACTCTGCGTCTTCACTCTTTCCTAACAACCCTAAACATAACCCTAACCGCAACAAGAAGCTGAACCCGAGTTAGACCCGAAAAAACACGTACGGTGCCACTTTCTGCCATCAAAAAGTGCTCTCAGCGGAAGCCTTTGGGTACACCTGAACTCCCTGGGGGAGCCTTTACGCAACCCCACACTCAACAGGACTCTGCGTCTTCACTCTTTCCTAACAACCCTAAACATAAGCCTAACCGGAACAAGAAGCTGAACCCGAGTTAGACCCGAAAAAACACGTACGGTGCCACTTTCTGCCATCAAAAAGTGCTCTGAGCGGAAGCCTTTGGGTACACCTGAACTCCCTGGGGGAGCCTTTACGCAACCCCACACTCAACAGGACTCTGCGTCTTCACTCTTTCCTAACAACCCTAAACATAACCCTAACCGCAACAAGAAGCTCAACCCGAGTTAGACCCGAAAAAACACGTACGGTGCCACTTTCTGCCATCAAAAAGTGCTCTCAGCGGAAGCCTTTGGGTACACCTGAACTCCCTGGGGGAGCCTTTACGCAACCCCACACTCAACAGGACTCTGCGTCTTCACTGTTTCCTCACAACCCTAAACATAACCCTAACCGCAACAAGAAGCTGAACCCGAGTTAGACCCGAAAAAACACGTACGGTGCCACTTTCTGCCATCAAAAAGTGCTCTCAGCGGAAGCCTTTGGGTACACCTGAACTCCCTGGGGGAGCCTTTACGCAACCCCACACTCAACAGGACTCTGCGTCTTCACTGTTTCCTCACAACCCTAAACATAACCCTAACCGCAACAAGAAGCTGAACCCGAGTTAGACCCGAAAAAACACGTACGGTGCCACTTTCTGCCATCCAAAAGTGCTCTCAGCGGAAGCCTTTGGGTACACCTGAACTCCCTGGGGGAGCCTTTACGCAACCCCACACTCAACAGGACTCTGCGTCTTCACTCTTTCCTAACAACCCTAAGCATAAGCCTAACCGCAACAAGAAGCTCAACCCGAGTTAGACCCGAAAAAACACGTACGGTGCCACTTTCTGCCATCAAAAAGTGCTCTCAGCGGAAGCCTTTGGGTACACCTGAACTCCCTGGGGGAGCCTTTACGCAACCCCACACTCAACAGGACTCTGCGTCTTCACTCTTTCCTAACAACCCTAAACATAACCCTAACCGCAACAAGAAGCTCAACCCGAGTTAGACCCGAAAAAACACGTACGGTGCCACTTTCTGCCATCAAAAAGTGCTCTCAGCGGAAGCCTTTGGGTACACCTGAACTCCCTGGGGGAGCCTTTACACAACCCCACACTCAACAGGACTCTGCGTCTTCACTCTTTCCTAACAACCCTAAACATAACCCTAACCGCAACAAGAAGCTGAACCCGAGTTAGACCCGAAAAAACACGTACGGTGCCACTTTCTGCCATCAAAAAGTGCTCTCAGCGGAAGCCTTTGGGTACACCTGAACTCCCTGGGGGAGCCTTTACGCAACCCCACACTCAACAGGACTCTGCGTCTTCACTCTTTCCTCACAACCCTAAACATAACCCTAACCGCAACAAGAAGCTCAACCCGAGTTAGACCCGAAAAAACACGTACGGTGCCACTTTCTGCCATCAAAAAGTGCTCTCAGCGGAAGCCTTTGGGTACACCTGAACTCCCTGGGGGAGCCTTTACGCAACCCCACACTCAACAGGACTCTGCGTCTTCACTCTTTCCTCACAACCCTAAACATAAGCCTAACCGGAACAAGAAGCTCAACCCGAGTTAGACCCGAAAAAACACGTACGGTGCCACTTTCTGCCATCAAAAAGTGCTCTCAGCGGAAGCCTTTGGGTACACCTGAACTCCCTGGGGGAGCCTTTACGCAACCCCACACTCAACAGGACTCTGCGTCTTCACTCTTTCCTAACAACCCTAAACATAAGCCTAACCGGAACAAGAAGCTGAACCCGAGTTAGACCCGAAAAAACACGTACGGTGCCACTTTCTGCCATCAAAAAGTGCTCTGAGCGGAAGCCTTTGGGTACACCTGAACTCCCTGGGGGAGCCTTTACGCAACCCCACACTCAACAGGACTCTGCGTCTTCACTCTTTCCTAACAACCCTAAACATAACCCTAACCGCAACAAGAAGCTGAACCCGAGTTAGACCCGAAAAAACACGTACGGTGCCACTTTCTGCCATCAAAAAGTGCTCTCAGCGGAAGCCTTTGGCTACACCTGAACTCCCTGGGGGAGCCTTTACGCAACCCCACACTCAACAGGACTCTGCGTCTTCACTCTTTCCTAACAACCCTAAACATAACCCTAACCGCAACAAGAAGCTGAACCCGAGTTAGACCCGAAAAAACACGTACGGTGCCACTTTCTGCCATCAAAAAGTGCTCTCAGCGGAAGCCTTTGGGTACACCTGAACTCCCTGGGGGAGCCTTTACGCAACCCCACACTCAACAGGACTCTGCGTCTTCACTCTTTCCTAACAACCCTAAACATAACTCTAACCGCAACAAGAAGCTGAACCCGAGTTAGACCCGAAAAAACACGTACGGTGCCACTTTCTGCCATCAAAAAGTGCTCTCGGCGGAAGCCTTTGGGTACACCTGAACTCCCTGGGGGAGCCTTTACGCAACCCCACACTCAACAGGACTCTGCGTCTTCACTCTTTCCTAACAACCCTAAACATAACCCTAACCGCAACAAGAAGCTGAACCCGAGTTAGACCCGAAAAAACACGTACGGTGCCACTTTCTGCCATCAAAAAGTGCTCTCAGCGGAAGCCTTTGGGTACACCTGAACTCCCTGGGGGAGCCTTTACGCAACCCCACACTCAACAGGACTCTGCGTCTTCACTCTTTCCTAACAACCCTAAACATAAGCCTACCCGGAACAAGAAGCTCAACCCGAGTTAGACCCGAAAAAACACGTACGGTGCCACTTTCTGCCATCAAAAAGTGCTCTCAGCGGAAGCCTTTGGGTACACCTGAACTCCCTGGGGGAGCCTTTACGCAACCCCACACTCAACAGGACTCTGCGTCTTCACTCTTTCCTAACAACCCTAAACATAACCCTAACCGCAACAAGAAGCTGATCCCGAGTTAGATCCGAAAAAACACGTACGGTGCCACTTTCTGCCATCAAAAAGTGCTCTCAGCGGAAGCCTTTGGGTACACCTGAACTCCCTGGGGGAGCCTTTACGCAACCCCACACTCAACAGGACTCTGCGTCTTCACTCTTTCCTAACAACCCTAAACATAACCCTAACCGCAACAAGAAGCTGAACCCGAGTTAGACCCGAAAAAACACGTACGGTGCCACTTTCTGCCATCAAAAAGTGCTCTCAGCGGAAGCCTTTGGGTACACCTGAACTCCCTGGGGGAGCCTTTACGCAACCCCACACTCAACAGGACTCTGCGTCTTCACTCTTTCCTAACAACCCTAAACATAACCCTAACCGCAACAAGAAGCTGAACCCGAGTTAGACCCGAAAAAACACGTACGGTGCCACTTTCTGCCATCAAAAAGTGCTCTCAGCGGAAGCCTTTGGGTACACCTGAACTCCCTGGGGGAGCCTTTACGCAACCCCACACTCAACAGGACTCTGCGTCTTCACTCTTTCCTAACAACCCTAAACATAACCCTAACCGCAACAAGAAGCTGAACCCGAGTTAGACCCGAAAAAACACGTACGGTGCCACTTTCTGCCATCAAAAAGTGCTCTCAGCGGAAGCCTTTGGGTACACCTGAACTCCCTGGGGGAGCCTTTACGCAACCCCACACTCAACAGGACTCTGCGTCTTCACTCTTTCCTAACAACCCTAAACATAACCCTAACCGCAACAAGAAGCTGAACCCGAGTTAGACCCGAAAAACACGTACGGTGCCACTTTCTGCCATCAAAAAGTGCTCTCAGCGGAAGCCTTTGGGTACACCTGAACTCCCTGGGGGAGCCTTTACGCAACCCCACACTCACAGGACTCTGCGTCTTCACTCTTTCCTAACAACCCTAAACACATAAGCCTAACCGCAACAAGAAGCTGAACCCGAGGTAGACCCGAAAAAACACGTACGGTGCCACTTTCTGCCATCAAAAAGTGCTCTCAGCGGAAGCCTTTGGGTACACCTGAACTCCCTGGGGGAGCCTTTACGCAACCCCACACTCAACAGGACTCTGCGTCTTCACTCTTTCCTAACAACCCTAAACATAACCCTAACCGCAACAAGAAGCTCAACCCGAGTTAGACCCGAAAAAACACGTACGGTGCCACTTTCTGCCATCCAAAAGTGCTCTCGGCGGAAGCCTTTGGGTACACCTGAACTCCCTGGGGGAGCCTTTACGCAACCCCACACTCAACAGGACTCTGCGTCTTCACTCTTTCCTAACAACCCTAAACATAACCCTAACCGCAACAAGAAGCTGAACCCGAGTTAGACCCGAAAAAACACGTACGGTGCCACTTTCTGCCATCAAAAAGTGCTCTCAGCGGAAGCCTTTGGGTACACCTGAACTCCCTGGGGGAGCCTTTACACAACCCCACACTCAACAGGACTCTGCGTCTTCACTCTTTCCTAACAACCCTAAACATAACCCTAACCGCAACAAGAAGCTGAACCCGAGTTAGACCCGAAAAAACACGTACGGTGCCACTTTCTGCCATCAAAAAGTGCTCTCAGCGGAAGCCTTTGGGTACACCTGAACTCCCTGGGGGAGCCTTTACGCAACCCCACACTCAACAGGACTCTGCGTCTTCACTCTTTCCTAACAACCCTAAACATAACCCTAACCGCAACAAGAAGCTGAACCCGAGTTAGACCCGAAAAAACACGTACGGTGCCACTTTCTGCCATCAAAAAGTGCTCTCAGCGGAAGCCTTTGGGTACACCTGAACTCCCTGGGGGAGCCTTTACGCAACCCCACACTCAACAGGACTCTGCGTCTTCACTCTTTCCTAACAACCCTAAACATAACCCTAACCGCAACAAGAAGCTGAACCCGAGTTAGACCCGAAAAAACACGTACGGTGCCACTTTCTGCCATCAAAAAGTGCTCTCAGCGGAAGCCTTTGGGTACACCTGAACTCCCTGGGGGAGCCTTTACGCAACCCCTCACTCAACAGGACTCTGCGTCTTCACTCTTTCCTAACAACCCTAAACATAACCCTAACCGGAACAAGAAGCTCAACCCGAGTTAGACCCGAAAAAACACGTACGGTGCCACTTTCTGCCATCAAAAAGTGCTCTCAGCGGAAGCCTTTGGGTACACCTGAATTCCCTGGGGGAGCCTTTACGCAACCCCACACTCAACAGGACTCTGCGTCTTCACTCTTTCCTAACAACCCTAAACATAACCCTAACCTCAACAAGAAGCTGAACCCGAGTTACACCCGAAAAAACACGTACGGTGCCACTTTCTGCCATCAAAAAGTGCTCTCAGCGGAAGCCTTTGGGTACACCTGAACTCCCTGGGGGAGCCTTTACGCAACCCCACACTCAACAGGACTCTGCGTCTTCACTCTTTCCTAACAACCCTAAACATAACCCTAACCGCAACAAGAAGCTGAACCCGAGTTAGACCCGAAAAAACACGTACGGTGCCACTTTCTGCCATCAAAAAGTGCTCTCAGCGGAAGCCTTTGGGTACACCTGAACTCCCTGGGGGAGCCTTTACGCAACCCCACACTCAACAGGACTCTGCGTCTTCACTCTTTCCTAACAACCCTAAACATAACCCTAACCGCAACAAGAAGCTGAACCCGAGTTAGACCCGAAAAAACACGTACGGTGCCACTTTCTGCCATCAAAAAGTGCTCTCAGCGGAAGCCTTTGGGTACACCTGAACTCCCTGGGGGAGCCTTTACGCAACCCCACACTCAACAGGACTCTGCGTCTTCACTCTTTCCTAACAACCCTAAACATAACCCTAACCGCAACAAGAAGCTGAACCCGAGTTAGACCCGAAAAAACACGTACGGTGCCACTTTCTGCCATCAAAAAGTGCTCTCAGCGGAAGCCTTTGGCTACACCTGAACTCCCTGGGGGAGCCTTTACGCAACCCCACACTCAACAGGACTCTGCGTCTTCACTCTTTCCTAACAACCCTAAACATAACCCTAACCGCAACAAGAAGCTGAACCCGAGTTAGACCCGAAAAAACACGTACGGTGCCACTTTCTGCCATCAAAAAGTGCTCTCAGCGGAAGCCTTTGGGTACACCTGAACTCCCTGGGGGAGCCTTTACGCAACCCCACACTCAACAGGACTCTGCGTCTTCACTCTTTCCTAACAACCCTAAACATAACTCTAACCGCAACAAGAAGCTGAACCCGAGTTAGACCCGAAAAAACACGTACGGTGCCACTTTCTGCCATCAAAAAGTGCTCTCGGCGGAAGCCTTTGGGTACACCTGAACTCCCTGGGGGAGCCTTTACGCAACCCCACACTCAACAGGACTCTGCGTCTTCACTCTTTCCTAACAACCCTAAACATAACCCTAACCGCAACAAGAAGCTGAACCCGAGTTAGACCCGAAAAAACATGTACGGTGCCACTTTCTGCCATCAAAAAGTGCTCTCAGCGGAAGCCTTTGGGTACACCTGAACTCCCTGGGGGAGCCTTTACGCAACCCCACACTCAACAGGACTCTGCGTCTTCACTCTTTCCTAACAACCCTAAACATAAGCCTACCCGGAACAAGAAGCTCAACCCGAGTTAGACCCGAAAAAACACGTACGGTGCCACTTTCTGCCATCAAAAAGTGCTCTCAGCGGAAGCCTTTGGGTACACCTGAACTCCCTGGGGGAGCCTTTACGCAACCCCACACTCAACAGGACTCTGCGTCTTCACTCTTTCCTAACAACCCTAAACATAACCCTAACCGCAACAAGAAGCTGATCCCGAGTTAGATCCGAAAAAACACGTACGGTGCCACTTTCTGCCATCAAAAAGTGCTCTCAGCGGAAGCCTTTGGGTACACCTGAACTCCCTGGGGGAGCCTTTACGCAACCCCACACTCAACAGGACTCTGCGTCTTCACTCTTTCCTAACAACCCTAAACATAACCCTAACCGCAACAAGAAGCTGAACCCGAGTTAGACCCGAAAAAACACGTACGGTGCCACTTTCTGCCATCAAAAAGTGCTCTCAGCGGAAGCCTTTGGGTACACCTGAACTCCCTGGGGGAGCCTTTACGCAACCCCACACTCAACAGGACTCTGCGTCTTCACTCTTTCCTAACAACCCTAAACATAACCCTAACCGCAACAAGAAGCTGAACCCGAGTTAGACCCGAAAAAACACGTACGGTGCCACTTTCTGCCATCAAAAAGTGCTCTCAGCGGAAGCCTTTGGGTACACCTGAACTCCCTGGGGGAGCCTTTACGCAACCCCACACTCAACAGGACTCTGCGTCTTCACTCTTTCCTAACAACCCTAAACATAACCCTAACCGCAACAAGAAGCTGAACCCGAGTTAGACCCGAAAAAACACGTACGGTGCCACTTTCTGCCATCAAAAAGTGCTCTCAGCGGAAGCCTTTGGGTTCACCTGAACTCCCTGGGGGAGCCTTTACGCAACCCCACACTCAACAGGACTCTGCGTCTTCACTCTTTCCTAACAACCCTAAACATAACCCTAACCGCAACAAGAAGCTGAACCCGAGTTAGACCCGAAAAAACACGTACGGTGCCACTTTCTGCCATCAAAAAGTGCTCTCAGCGGAAGCCTTTGGGTACACCTGAACTCCCTGGGGGAGCCTTTACGCAACCCCACACTCAACAGGACTCTGCGTCTTCACTCTTTCCTAACAACCCTAAACATAAGCCTAACCGCAACAAGAAGCTGAACCCGAGGTAGACCCGAAAAAACACGTACGGTGCCACTTTCTGCCATCAAAAAGTGCTCTCAGCGGAAGCCTTTGGGTACACCTGAACTCCCTGGGGGAGCCTTTACGCAACCCCACACTCAACAGGACTCTGCGTCTTCACTCTTTCCTAACAACCCTAAACATAACCCTAACCGCAACAAGAAGCTCAACCCGAGTTAGACCCGAAAAAACACGTACGGTGCCACTTTCTGCCATCCAAAAGTGCTCTCGGCGGAAGCCTTTGGGTACACCTGAACTCCCTGGGGGAGCCTTTACGCAACCCCACACTCAACAGGACTCTGCGTCTTCACTCTTTCCTAACAACCCTAAACATAACCCTAACCGCAACAAGAAGCTGAACCCGAGTTAGACCCGAAAAAACACGTACGGTGCCACTTTCTGCCATCAAAAAGTGCTCTCAGCGGAAGCCTTTGGGTACACCTGAACTCCCTGGGGGAGCCTTTACACAACCCCACACTCAACAGGACTCTGCGTCTTCACTCTTTCCTAACAACCCTAAACATAACCCTAACCGCAACAAGAAGCTGAACCCGAGTTAGACCCGAAAAAACACGTACGGTGCCACTTTCTGCCATCAAAAAGTGCTCTCAGCGGAAGCCTTTGGGTACACCTGAACTCCCTGGGGGAGCCTTTACGCAACCCCACACTCAACAGGACTCTGCGTCTTCACTCTTTCCTAACAACCCTAAACATAACCCTAACCGCAACAAGAAGCTGAACCCGAGTTAGACCCGAAAAAACACGTACGGTGCCACTTTCTGCCATCAAAAAGTGCTCTCAGCGGAAGCCTTTGGGTACACCTGAACTCCCTGGGGGAGCCTTTACGCAACCCCACACTCAACAGGACTCTGCGTCTTCACTCTTTCCTAACAACCCTAAACATAACCCTAACCGCAACAAGAAGCTGAACCCGAGTTAGACCCGAAAAAACACGTACGGTGCCACTTTCTGCCATCAAAAAGTGCTCTCAGCGGAAGCCTTTGGGTACACCTGAACTCCCTGGGGGAGCCTTTACGCAACCCCTCACTCAACAGGACTCTGCGTCTTCACTCTTTCCTAACAACCCTAAACATAACCCTAACCGGAACAAGAAGCTCAACCCGAGTTAGACCCGAAAAAACACGTACGGTGCCACTTTCTGCCATCAAAAAGTGCTCTCAGCGGAAGCCTTTGGGTACACCTGAATTCCCTGGGGGAGCCTTTACGCAACCCCACACTCAACAGGACTCTGCGTCTTCACTCTTTCCTAACAACCCTAAACATAACCCTAACCTCAACAAGAAGCTGAACCCGAGTTACACCCGAAAAAACACGTACGGTGCCACTTTCTGCCATCAAAAAGTGCTCTCAGCGGAAGCCTTTGGGTACACCTGAACTCCCTGGGGGAGCCTTTATGCAACCCCACACTCAACAGGACTCTGCGTCTTCACTCTTTCCTAACAACCCTAAACATAACCCTAACCGCAACAAGAAGCTGAACCCGAGTTAGACCCGAAAAAACACGTACGGTGCCACTTTCTGCCATCAAAAAGTGCTCTCAGCGGAAGCCTTTGGGTACACCTGAACTCCCTGGGGGAGCCTTTACGCAACCCCACACTCAACAGGACTCTGCGTCTTCACTCTTTCCTAACAACCCTAAACATAACCCTAACCGCAACAAGAAGCTGAACCCGAGTTAGACCCGAAAAAACACGTACGGTGCCACTTTCTGCCATCAAAAAGTGCTCTCAGCGGAAGCCTTTGGGTACACCTGAACTCCCTGGGGGAGCCTTTACGCAACCCCACACTCAACAGGACTCTGCGTCTTCACTCTTTCCTAACAACCCTAAACATAAGCCTAACCGCAACAAGAAGCTGAACCCGAGTTAGACCCGAAAAAACACGTACGGTGCCACTTTCTGCCATCAAAAAGTGCTCTCAGCGGAAGCCTTTGGGTACACCTGAACTCCCTGGGGGAGCCTTTACGCAACCCCACACTCAACAGGACTCTGCGTCTTCACTCTTTCCTAACAACCCTAAACATAACCCTAACCGCAACAAGAAGCTGAACCCGAGTTAGACCCGAAAAAACACGTACGGTGCCACTTTCTGCCATCCAAAAGTGCTCTCAGCGGAAGCCTTTGGGTACACCTGAACTCCCTGGGGGAGCCTTTACGCAACCCCACACTCAACAGGACTCTGCGTCTTCACTCTTTCCTAACAACCCTAAACATAACCCTAACCGCAACAAGAAGCTGAACCCGAGTTAGACCCGAAAAAACACGTACGGTGCCACTTTCTGCCATCAAAAAGTGCTCTCAGCGGAAGCCTTTGGGTACACCTGAACTCCCTGGGGGAGCCTTTACGCAACCCCACACTCAACAGGACTCTGCGTCTTCACTCTTTCCTAACAACCCTAAACATAACCCTAACCGCAACAAGAAGCTGAACCCGAGTTAGACCCGAAAAAACACGTACGGTGCCACTTTCTGCCATCAAAAAGTGCTCTCAGCGGAAGCCTTTGGGTACACCTGAACTCCCTGGGGGAGCCTTTACGCAACCCCACACTCAACAGGACTCTGCGTCTTCACTCTTTCCTAACAACCCTAAACATAACCCTAACCGCAACAAGAAGCTGAACCCGAGTTAGACCCGAAAAAACACGTACGGTGCCACTTTCTGCCATCAAAAAGTGCTCTCAGCGGAAGCCTTTGGGTACACCTGAACTCCCTGGGGGAGCCTTTACGCAACCCCACACTCAACAGGACTCTGCGTCTTCACTCTTTCCTAACAACCCTAAACATAACCCTAACCGCAACAAGAAGCTGAACCCGAGTTAGACCCGAAAAAACACGTACGGTGCCACTTTCTGCCATCAAAAAGTGCTCTCAGCGGAAGCCTTTGGGTACACCTGAACTCCCTGGGGGAGCCTTTACGCAACCCCACACTCAACAGGACTCTGCGTCTTCACTCTTTCCTAACAACCCTAAACATAACCCTAACCGCAACAAGAAGCTGAACCCGAGTTAGACCCGAAAAAACACGTACGGTGCCACTTTCTGCCATCAAAAAGTGCTCTCAGCGGAAGCCTTTGGGTACACCTGAACTCCCTGGGGGAGCCTTTACGCAACCCCACACTCAACAGGACTCTGCGTCTTCACTCTTTCCTAACAACCCTAAACATAACCCTAACAAGAAGCTGAACCCGAGTTAGACCCGAAAAAACACGTACGGTGCCACTTTCTGCCATCAAAAAGTGCTCTCAGCGGAAGCCTTTGGGTACACCTGAACTCCCTGGGGGAGCCTTTACGCAACCCCACACTCAACAGGACTCTGCGTCTTCACTCTTTCCTAACAACCCTAAACATAACCCTAACCGCAACAAGAAGCTGAACCCGAGTTAGACCCGAAAAAACACGTACGGTGCCACTTTCTGCCATCAAAAAGTGCTCTCAGCGGAAGCCTTTGGGTACACCTGAACTCCCTGGGGGAGCCTTTACGCAACCCCACACTCAACAGGACTCTGCGTCTTCACTCTTTCCTAACAACCCTAAACATAACCCTAACCGCAACAAGAAGCTGAACCCGAGTTAGACCCGAAAAAACACGTACGGTGCCACTTTCTGCCATCAAAAAGTGCTCTCAGCGGAAGCCTTTGGGTACACCTGAACTCCCTGGGGGAGCCTTTACGCAACCCCACACTCAACAGGACTCTGCGTCTTCACTCTTTCCTAACAACCCTAAACATAACCCTAACCGCAACAAGAAGCTGAACCCGAGTTAGACCCGAAAAAACACGTACGGTGCCACTTTCTGCCATCAAAAAGTGCTCTCAGCGGAAGCCTTTGGGTACACCTGAACTCCCTGGGGGAGCCTTTACGCAACCCCACACTCAACAGGACTCTGCGTCTTCACTCTTTCCTAACAACCCTAAACATAACCCTAACCGCAACAAGAAGCTGAACCCGAGTTAGACCCGAAAAAACACGTACGGTGCCACTTTCTGCCATCAAAAAGTGCTCTCAGCGGAAGCCTTTGGGTACACCTGAACTCCCTGGGGGAGCCTTTACGCAACCCCACACTCAACAGGACTCTGCGTCTTCACTCTTTCCTAACAACCCTAAACATAACCCTAACCGCAACAAGAAGCTGAACCCGAGTTAGACCCGAAAAAACACGTACGGTGCCACTTTCTGCCATCAAAAAGTGCTCTCAGCGGAAGCCTTTGGGTACACCTGAACTCCCTGGGGGAGCCTTTACGCAACCCCACACTCAACAGGACTCTGCGTCTTCACTCTTTCCTAACAACCCTAAACATAACCCTAACCGCAACAAGAAGC
>NW_028153944.1:0-33532 GCF_964211835.1 Anser anser
TCCTTGCATGCTCCTCACCACGCTCCTTGCACACTCCTTAACCACTCCCTACACACTCCCTGCTCACCACCCACCTTGCACACTCCTTGGATGCTCCTCACACCTTGCACACTCCTTCCCCTTACACACTCCCTGCTCACCTTGCACGCTCCTTGCACACTCCCTGCTCACCTTACACACTCCCTGCTCACCACCCACCTTGTACACTCCTCACGTGCTCCTCACCACCCACCTTGCACGCTCCTTACACGCTCCCTGCTCACCTTGCATGCTCCTTACACACTCCCTGCTCACCTTACACGCTCCTTGCACATTCCCTGCTCACCTTGCATGCTCCTTACACACACCCTGCTCACCTTACACACTCCCTGCTCACCTTACACACTCCTTACACACTCCCTGCTCACCTTGCACACTCCCTACACACTCCCTGCTCACCTTGCACGCTCCTTGCACACTCCCTGCTCACCTTACACGCTCCCTACTCACCTTACACACTCCCTACACACTCCCCGCTCACCTTACACACTCCCCGCTCACCTTACACACTCCTTACACCCTCCCCACTCACCACCCACCTCCCTCCTCCTCCCCCCCACTCCCTCCCTCCCCTCCCCGCCCCCATTTTTGCACACACCCCCCCCCCCCGTTTACTTTTTACCCACTCACCATGACCTGGAAGGGGCTGTTGGGGATGTGCTCGCCGCCGAAGCGCACGCAGATGACGTACTTGCCGGGCTGGGGGGCGGTGTAGAAGACGTCGAAGGTGCCGTCGGCGTTCTCCACCACGTCCACGTCGGCCTCGGAGCCGTCGGGCGTGCGCACGCTGCACGTCACCTTGCCCTTGCCCGCCGCCTTCGCGTCCACCGTGATCACCGTCTGCTCGCCCAGCTGGATGGTGGGGCCCAGGCCCGGCCCTGGGGGAGGGGGGGGGTTTTTTTTTTTGGGGGGGGGGTGCGGGAAAATGATGTTTTGGGGGGTTCGGGATGGGAAAAGGAGGTTCTGGGGGGCCTCTTCCCAAAAAAATGCAGTTTCAGGGCTCCTCCACCTAAAAAACGCATTTTGGGGACTTCCCTCCCTGAGAAAAAAAACACATTTTGGGGACTTCCCCCCCCCCCCAAAAAAAATGACATTTTGGGGGGTTCGGGATGAAAGAAGTAGGGTTTGGGGGCTCTCTTCCCAAAAAACTACGTTTTGGGGGCTGCTCCCCCCTAAAAAAGCACATTCTGGGGACTCCCTGCCCAAGAAAAATACGTGTTAGGGTCTCCTCCGCCCCAAAAAACTACGTTTTGGGGGCTCCTTCCCCTAAAAAAACTCATTTTGGGGACTTCCCCCCCAAGAAAAAAAACGCATTTTGGGCATCTCCCCCCCCCCCAGGAAAAAAATACATTTGGGGATCTCCTCCCCCCCCCCAAAAAAATGACATTTTGGGGGGTTCGGGATGGGAAAAGGAGGTTCTGGGGGGGCCTCTTCCCAAAAAAATGCAGTTTTGGGGCTCCTTGCCCTAAAAAAATGCATTTTGGGGACTTCCCCCCGAGAAAAAATACATTTTGAGATCTCCTCCCCTCCCCCCAAAATCTACATTTTGGGGTCTCCCCCCCAAGAAACAGGACGTTTTGGGGGGTTCGGGATGAAAAAAGGAGGTTCTGGGGGGCCTCTTCCCAAAAAACTACGTCTTGGAGGCTCCTTCCCCTAAAAAAACACATTTTGGGGACTTCCCTCCCTGAGAAAAAAATACATTTTGGGGACTTCCCCCCCCCCACACACAAAATACATTTTGGGATATCCCCCCCCCAAAAAAATGATGTTTTGGGGGGTTCGGGATGAAAAAGGAGGTTCTGGGGGGCCTCTTCCCAAAAAAAATACGTTTTGGGGGCTCCTCCACCTAAAAAACGCATTTTGGGGACTTCCCCCCCGAGAAAAAATACGTTTTGGGATCTCCTCCCCCCGAAAAAATCTACATTTTGGGGTCTCCCCCCAAGAAACATGACCTTTGGGGGTTTTGGGATGAAAAAAGGAGGTTCTGGGGGGCCTCTTCCCCAAAAAAATACAGTTTCGGGGCTCCTTCCCCTAAAAAAAATGCATTTTGGGGACTTCCCCCCCCCCCCCAAAAAATACATTTTGGGATCTCCTCCCCCCCCCCAAAAATGGCGTTTTGGGGGGTTCGGGATGGAAAAAGGAGGTTCTGGGGGCCCTCTTCCCAAAAAACTACGTTTTGGGATCTCCTCCCCCCCCCAAAAATCTACATTTTGGGGTCCCCCCCTGAAGAAAAACTACATTTTGGGGGCTTTCACCCCCTGAAAAATGTTTTGGGAGCTTCAGGCCCCAGAAAACTACGTTTTGGGGTCTCCTCCCCCCTAAAAAAACACATTTTGGTGACTCCCTGCCCAAGAAAAATACACGTTAGGGTCTCCTCCCCCCCCAGAAAACTACGTTTTGGGGGCTTCAATCTGAAAAAAAAACTATGTTTTGGGGAATTCAGCCCCAAAAAACTACGTTTTGGGGTCCCTCTTCCTCAAAAAACTGCATTTTGGGGTCTGCTCCCCCCAGAAAAACTACGTTTTGGGGTCTCCCCCTGAAAAAAAATCCTACGTTCTGGGGTTTCCTCCCCAAAAAAAAAACCACTATTTTGGGGGGGTCTCTTCCCCCCCAAAACCCTACATTTGGGGTCTTTTCCCCCAGAAAAACTACGTTTTGGGGTCTCGTCCCTCCAAAAAAAATACGTTCTGGTGTCTTCAGCCCCCAAAAATCCACGATTTAGGGTCTTCGGCCCCCAGAAAAATACATTTTGGGGTCTCCCGCATGCACCCCCCCCCGCCAAGCGAGCCATGCTGTGAGCTTACCTAAGCCGTGACCTCCGATGGAGACTAGAGCGTGGGCGAGAAGGGGGGGGGGGGGGAATTTGGGGGGTGGGGGGTATTTGGGGAGGGGGGGGGTGGATATTTGGGGAGGGGGGGGATTTGGGGAAGGGTTTGGGGAAGGATTGGGGGGATTTTGGGGGGATTGGGGGAGATTTGGAGGGGATTTGGGGGGGGGATATGGTTTTGGGGGGGTATGGGGGATGATTTGGGGGGGGTTTGGGGTGGATATGGGGAGGATATTGGGGGTTGAGGGGGGGTTTTGGGGCGGATATTGGGGGTTGAGGGGGGGTTTGGGGGAGGATATTGGGATTGGGGGGGGTTTGGGGTGGATATTGAGGGTTGAGGGGGGATTTTGGGGGGGCATATTGGGGTTGGGGGGGGTTGGGGTAGATGTGGGGGTTTCGGGTTTTTTTTTTGGGGTGGATACGGGGGGGTTGGGGGTGCGGGGGGGTGGGCAGAGAAGCAAGAAATCCAGTGAGACACACGTGCCGACACCCCCAGCCCGTTCCCAACCCCCCCCCGCCATAAAAAACATGCCCCAAACCCCACCCCCGACCCCCCACACACCCCCCAACCCCCCCCCCAAACCCCCCCAAACCCCCCCCCCAAAAAAAAAACCCCAGCGGTGCCCTGGCTGTGAGCGGGTGGCTGGGCGCGGTGGCTGCGTCCCCTCGTGCCCCAAGGTGCCCCCACGTGCCCCAAGGTGTCCCCCCCCCCCGAGACCCCCCCGGGGGGGGCTCACCGGTGACGGTGCACTTGCTGGCGTCGCCGGCGGGCACGGCGCGGATGCGGTAGGGCGAGTAGGGGATCTCGTCGCCGCCGTACTTGATGAGGATGGTGTAGCGCCCCGTGGTGTCGGGCACGTAGGACACCGTGTAGGTGCCGTCCCCGTTGTCCCGGATCGACGCCTTCTTCGGCTTCCCCTCGGGGTCCTGGGGGGGGGGTTATGGGGGGGTCACCCCGGGGGTTTCGTCCCCTGCGGGGCCTTCTTGGCCCTGTCCTAGTCTCGATCCCGATGTCCTTATCCCCATCCTAATCTCAATCCCGATGTCCTTGTGCCCATCCCGCTCTCGGTCCCGGTGTCCTCGTCCCCGTCCTACCATCCTAATCTCACCCCCAATGTCCTCGTCTTAATCTCAGTCCCAATGTCCTTATCCCCGTCCTAATCTCACCCCAATGTCCTTGTCTTAATCTCAATCCTGATGTCTTTATCCCCACCCTAATCTCAGTCCCGATGTCCTTATCCCCATCCTAATCTCAGTCCCGATGCCCTCATCCCCATACTAATCTCAGTCCCGATGTCTTTATCCCCATCCTAATCTCAGTCCCGATGTCCTTATCCCCATCCTAATCTCAATCCCGATGTCCTTATCCCCATCCTAATCTCAGTCCCGATGTCCTTGTGCCCATCCCGCTCTCGGTCCCAGTGTCCTTGTCTCGGTCCTACCATCCTAATCTCAACCCCATTGTCTTTATCCCCATCCTAATCTCAACCCCAATGTCTTTATCCCCATCCTAATCTCAATCCCAATCTCCTTGTCCCCATCCTAATCTCAATCCCGGTGTCCTTGTCCCCGTCCTACCATCCTAATCTCACCCCCAATGTCCTCATCTTAATCTCAATCCCAATCTCTTTATCCCCATCCTAATCTCATCCCCAATGTCCTCGTCTTAATCTCAGTCTCGATGTCCTTATCCCCGTCCTAATCTCGATCCTGATGTCTTTAGCCCCATCCTAATCTCAGTCCCGATGTCCTTGTGCCCATCCCGCTCTCGGTCCTGGTGTCCTTGTCTCGGTCCTACCACCCTAATCTCAACCCCAATGTCTTTATCCCCATCCTAATCTCAACCCCAATCTCCTTGTCCCCATCCTAATCTCAGTCCCGGTGTCCTTGTCCCCGTCCTACCATCCTAATCTCACCCCCAATGTCCTCGTCTTAATCTCAATCCTGATGTCCTTATCCCCATCCTAATCTCAACTGCAATGTCTTTATCCCCATCCTAATCTCAGTCCCAATGTCTTTATCCCCATCCTAATCTCAATCCCAATGTCCTCATCCCCATCCCGCTCTCAATCCCAATGCCCCTGTCCCCATCCTAATCTCGACCCCAATGTCCCTGTCCCCATCCTAATCTCGACCCCAATGTCCTCATCCCCATCCCGCTCTCAATCCCAATGTCCCTGTCCCCATCCTAATCTCAACCCCAATGTCCTTGTCCCCATCCTGCTATCAGTCCCGGTGTCTTTGTCCCCATCCTAATCTCAATCCCAATGCCTTTATCCCCATCCTGCTCTCAATCCCAATACCCTTACCCCATCCTAGTCTCAATCCCAATGTCCTTATCCCCGTCCTAATCTCGATCCCGATGTCCCTGTCCCCATCCTGCTCTCATCCCCATTTCCTCGTCCCCACCCCCACCTTGTCCCCATATCCCCAGGCTCCTGTCCCCATGCTCCTGTCCCCATTTCCCGGTCCCATCCTCATCTCCCTGTCCCCATCCTGTCCCCATCTCCCCATGCTCCTGTCCCCATTTCCTGGTCCCATCCCCATCTCCCTGTCCCCAATCCCGTCCCTGTGTCCCCATCCCGTCCCCCTATCCCTGTCCCCATTTCCCGGTCCCATCCCCATCTCCCTGTCCCCAAATCCCATCCCCGTGTCCCCATCCCCATCTCCCTGTCCCTGTTCCCATGCTCCCGTCCCCATTTCCTGGTCCCATCCCCATCCCCCTGTCCCCGTCCTGCCCCCGTCCCGTCCCCCTGTCCCTGTCCCCGTCCCCCCGCCCTCAGATCCCGCCCCCGCGCCCCCGCACCGTGATCTGCACGGCCAGCAGCCCCTCGCCGGCGTCCTTGGCGTCGATGGTGAACTCCACGGGCAGGCTGGCGGGGACGCCGGTGGTGTTCAGCCCCGGGCCGCTCGCCCGCACCTTGCTGGCGTCGTGCGTGGGCAGCGCCTTCACCTTGAAGGGGCTGAGAGAAAAGGGGGGGGGGGGTCAGCCGGCCCCAAAAAATACCCCCCCAGCCCCAAAAAGGCTCCCTGGTCCCCAAAAAACCATCCTGGCCCCAAAAAGCCACCCCCGGGGTCGCTCGCCTGCACGCTGCCGGCGTCGTGTGTGGGCAGCGCCTTCACCTTGAAGGGGCTGAGAGAAAAGGGGGGGGGGTCAGCCGGCCCCAAAAAATCCCCCCCCAGCCCCAAAAGGTCCCCCTCAGCCCCAAAAATGCCCCCTGGTCCCAAAAAAAACCATCCTGGCACCAAAAAGCCACCCCCGGTGCCGCTCGCCCGCACCCTGCCGGCGTCGTGCGTGGGCAGCGCCTTCACCTTGAAGGGGCTGAGAGGGGCACCAGGGGGTCGGCCGGCCCCAAAAAGGCCCCCCCGGTCCCAAAAGGTCCCCCTCGGCCCCAAAAAGCCACCCCCTGGCCCCAAAAAGCTCCCCCAGTCCCAAAAAATCCCATCCCTGGGCCGCTGGCCCGCACCCTGCCAGCATCGTGCGTGGGCAGCGCCTTCGCCTTGAAGGGGCTGAGAGAAAAGGGGGGGGGTCGGCCGGCCCCAAAAACTCCCCCCCCAGCCCCAAAAGGGCCCCCCCGGCCCCAAAAAGTCCCCCCCGGCCCCAAAAAAACCCATCCTGACCCCAAAAAGACCCATCCCTGGGCCACTCGCCCGCACCCTGCCGGCGTTGTGCATGGGCAGCGCCTTCACCTTGAAGGGGCTTGGAAGGGGCGGGGGGGGTCAGCTGGCCCCAAAAAGGCCCCCCCGGTCCCAAAAAGGCCGTGCCAGCCCCAAAAAGCCCCCCTCGGCCCCAAAAAAAAAACCATCCTGGCCCCAAAAAGCCACCCCCGGGGCCACTCGCCTGCACCCTGCGGGCGTCGTGCGTGGGCAGCGCCTTCACCTTGAAGGGGCTGAGAGAAAAGGGGGGGGGTCAGCCGGCCCCAAAAATACCCACGCAGCCCCAAAAAGCCCCCCCGGTCCCAAAAAAAACCATCCTGGCCCCAAAAAGCCACCCCCCGGCCCCAAAAAGCCCCATCCCAGGGCCGCTCGCCTGCACCTTGTTGGCATCGTGCATGGGCAGCGCCTTCACCTTGAAGGGGCTGGGAGGGGCGGGGGGGGGGTCATGCAGCCCCAAAAAGCCCCCCCCCGGCCCCAAAAAGGCCCCCCCCGGCTCACCTGCGGGGCACCTCCTCGTCTCCATAGCGCACGGAGATGCTGTAGGGCCCCTCGCGGGAGGGGACGTAGCTGACGGTGCGCGTCCCGTCCCCGTTGTCCGTCACCTCCACCGGCTCCACCACACCTGGGGGGGTAACGGGGTCAGGGTCCTGAGCGCCCCCCCCCCGAGGTCCCACGAGACCCCATAGGGCACCCCGAGACCCCATAGGGTGTCACAAGGACGTTCAGGGCGCCTTGAGACCCCATAGGGCGCCGTGAGACCCCAAAGAACGCCCTGGGAGCCCCTATAGGGCACCGTGAGACCCCAAAATCCTGCCCCAAACCCCAAAAATCTCCCTAAAAACCCCCAAAATCACCCCCAAACCCCCCCAAAATCTCCCTAAAAACCCCCAAACCCCCCCAACCCTCCCCAAATCCCCCAAAAGCCCCCGAACCCCCCCCAAACCCCAAAAATCTCCCTAAAAACCCCCAACCCCCCCAACCCCTCCCCCAACCCCCCCCAACCCCCCCCAAACCCCCCCCACCCCTCCCTAACCCCCCCCAACCCTCCCCCCAAACCCTCCAAGGACCCCCAAAATCCCCCCCAAAACCCCCAAAATCTCCCTAAAAACCCCCACCCCCCCCCCAAAAATCTCCCTAAAACCCCCAAACCCCCCAAGGACCCCCAAATCCCCTCAGAATCCCCCCAACCCCCCCCAACCCCTCCCCAAACCCCCCCCCAAACTTCCCAAAGAACCCCCAATACCCCCCAAGGATCCCCCCAGAACCCCCAAAATCCCCCCCCCAAACTCCAAAAATCTCCCTAAAAACCCCCAAAATTCCCCCAAACCCCCCAAAAATCTCCCTAAAAACCCCCAACCCCCCCCAAACCCCCCAAGGACCCCCAAAATCCCCCCCAAGGACCCCAAAATCTCCCTAAAAACCCCCCAACCCCCCCCCAACCCCCCCCAAGGATCCCCAAACCCCCCCCCCAAACCCCAAAATCTTCCTAAAACCCCCCCAACCCCCCCGCAAAGCCCCCCCAAACCCCCCCCAAACCCCCAAAGCCCCCCTGAAAACCCCCAGACCCCCCCCAAAACCTCCCCAAAACCTCCCCAAAACCCCCCAACCCCCCCCAACCCCCCCAAAAGCCCCCCACCCCCCCCCCCGCTCACCTTTAGGCCCCTGGACCTTGACGTCGAGGTCGGCCACGCCGGCCTTGCTGGCGTCGACGGTGAAGCTCTGCGGCACGTTGGCCCGCACGGCGCCCGCCGTCAGCCCCGGCCCCGCGCACTTGACCTTGGCCGGGTCCAGGGGGGGGGTGACGGGCACCTGGAAGGGGCTCCCGGGCACGGGGCGGCCCCCGTAGGTGACGTTGAGGCTGTAGGTGCCGGGCTCGGTGGGGACGTAGTGCACCGAGCAGCTCCCGTCCTTGTTGTCCGTGCACGACATCTTGGCCTCCGACGGGCCCTCCACCGCCAGGCCCAGCCCCCCCGTGCCCGCGCCGCTGTCGGGGAGGGGGGGGGAGACACGGGGGGGTTATGGGGGGGGGTCCCCATGACCCCCAAAGGGGTTGGAGGGGGGTGAGGGGGGAGGGGAGGGGGTGGGAGGGGGGAAATGGGAAGGATTGGGGGGCACTGGGGACTCTGGGGAAGGATTGGGGGGCACTGGGGAAGGATTGGGGGGCATTGGGGGGGGGTGGACACGGGGGTGTTATGGGGGGGGGGTCCTCATAACCCCCAAAGGGGTTGGGGGGGGTAAGGGGGGAGGGGAGGGGGTGGGAGGAGGAAAATGGGAAGCATTGGGGGGCGTTGGGGTGGTTGGGGGGGGGGGTGCCAGGGGGCATTGGGGGCATGGGGGAAGGATTTGGGGGCATTGGGGGGGGGGGACACGGGGGTGTTGGGGGGGGGGTCCCCATAACCCCCAAAGGGGTTGGAGGGGGGTGAGGGGGGAGGGGAGGGGGTGGGAGAGGGCGTTTGGGGGGTGTAGGGGGAAAAGGGGAAGGATTGGGGGCTCTGGGGAAGGATTTGGGGGCATGGGGGGGGGCATGGGGGTGTTATGGGGGGGGTCCCCATAACCCCCAAAGGGGTTGGGGGGGGTAAGGGGGGAGGGGAGGGGGTGGGAGGGGGAAAATGGGAAGGATTGGGGGGCATTGGGGTGGTTGGGGGGGCACCACGGGGGCTTAGGGGAAGGATTGGGGGGCATGGGGGGGGACGGGACACGGGGGTATTATGGGGGGGGTCCCCAAAAGGTCCCGTGAGGTGTGGGGGGCGAGGGGAGGGGGTGGGAGGGGGAAAATGGGGGGTTCCTGGGGGAAAAGGGGAAGGTTTGGGGGCACCAGGACCAAGCCTGGAGGTACCTACGGGACACCAGGCCGAGGATTTGGGGTGATGGGGACGGATTTGGGGGCCCCCGGGATGAGGATTTGGGACCTGGCCCCCCCCCCCAAGGTTTTAGGGTGACGGGGCCCCTTGGACCACCCCCCCCCAAGCTTTTAGGGTCATGAGGACCCCTTGGGGCCCCCACCCCAAGGACTTGGGACTAGGATTTGGGACAAGGGACCCCCAGCCCAAGGCTTTGGGGGTCATGGGGACCCTTTGGGGACCCCCCCCCGAGGTTTTGGGGTCACGGGAACCCTTAGGACCCCCCCCCCCGAGGTTTTGGGGCAGCAGAGACCCTTTGGGGACCCACCCCGAGGTTTTAGGGCCATGAGGACCCTTTGGGGTCCCCATCCCAAGGGCTTGGGACAAGGATTTGGGACACGAGGACCCTTTGGGGATCCCATCCCAAGGCTTTGGGGTCACGGGGACCCCCACCCCAAGGTTTTGGGGTGGCGGGGCCCCTTAGGACCCCCCCCGAGGTTTTGGGGTGGCAGAGACCCTTTGGGGACCCCACCCCGAGGTTTTAGGGCCATGAGGACCCTTTGGGGTCCCCACCCTGAGGCTCTGGGACTAGGATTTGGGACAAGGGGCCCCCATCCCAAGGTTTTAGGGTCGCGGGGACCTTTTGGGGCCCCCCCCCGAGGTTTTAGGGTCACGGGGCCCCTTGGGACCACCCCCCCCGAGGTTTTGGGGTCACAGGGGCCCTTTGGGGTCCCCACCCTGAGGCTCTGGGACTAGGATTTGGGACAAGGGGCCCCCACCCCAAGGACTTGGGACAAAGATTTGGGACACGAGGACCCTTTGGGGATCCCAACCCAAGGCTTCGGGGTCACGGGGACCCTTTGGGGACCCCCCCCGAGGTTTTGGGGTGGCGGGGCCCCTTGGGACCACCCCCCCCCGAGGTTTTAGGGTCATGAGGACCCTTTGGGACCCCCACCCCAAGGACTTGGGACAAGGGGCCCTCCTCCCGAGGTTTTAGGGTTGCGGGGACCTTTTGGTGCCCCCCCCCGAGGTTTTGGGGTGACGGGGCCCCTTGGGACCCCCCACCCCAAGGTTTTAGGGTCGCGGGGCCCCTTGGGACCACCCCCCCCCCGAGGTTTTAGGGTCATGAGGACCCTTTGGGACCCCCACCCCAAGGACTTGGGACTAGGATTTGGGACAAGGGGCCCTCCTCCCAAGGTTTTAGGGTTGCGGGGACCTTTTGGTGCCCCCCCCCCGAGGTTTTGGGGTGACGGGGCCCCTTGGGACCCCCCACCCCAAGGTTTTAGGGTCGCGGGGCCCCTTGGGACCCCCCCCCCGGAGGTTTTAGGGTCATGAGGACCCTTGGGGTCCCCATCCCAAGGATCTGGGACTAGGATTTGGGACCAGGATTTGGGACAAGGGGCCCTCATCCCAAGGTTTTAGGGTCGCGGGGACCCTTTGGGCCCCCCCCCGAGGTTTTGGGGTGACGGGGCCCCTTGGGACCCCCCCCCCCGGGGTTTTGGGGTGGCGGGGCTCACCGGGTCTCGACGGTGAAGGTGTTGGGGCGGTTGGTGGTGCCGCTCTGGATGCCGGGGCCGTGGACGCGGACGCGCGCGGGGTCGCAGCCCTCGGTGACGGGGACGCGGAAGGGGCTGTGGGGCACGGCGCTGCCGCCGTACGTCACCTCCACCGTGTGCACGCCTGGGGGGGGCACCCCAAAACCCGGTCAGGTGTCACCGGGGGGGTCCCCAAACCCAGACCCCTGTCGGACGTCACCGGGGGGGCCCCAAACCCCGGTCAGATGTCACCATGGGGGCCCCAAAACCCAATTGGACATCACCAGGGGGGGCCCAAACCCCAAACCCCAGTTATATGGGCTGGGGGACATCACTGGGGGGTCCCCGAACCCCAGTCGGACATCACCGGGGGGGCCCCAAAACCCAGAACCCGGTCAGACGTCACCGGGACGACCCCAAACCCCCAATCAGATGTCACCAGGGGGCCCCAAACCCCAGTCAGATGTCACCGGGGGGGCCCCAAACCCCAAACCCCGGTCGGACATCACCAGGATGGCCCCAAACCCCAACTGGACGTCACCAGGGGGGCCCCAAAACCCAGACCCTGGTCAGACGTCACTGGGGGGGCCCAAAACCCACTCAGATATCACCGGGGGGGCCCAAAACCCCAAACCCCGGTCAGACGTCACCAGGGGGGCCCCAAACCCCAATTGGACATCACCGGGGGGGTCCCCAAACCCCAGTTATACAAACAGGGGGACATCACCGGGGTGTCCCCAAACCCCAAACCCTGCTTATATGGACAGGGGGACATCCCTGGGCCACCCCCGGCCCCCAAACCCCGGTGGGACGGACACGGGGACATCACTGGGATGCCCCCAGATCCCAATTGGACATCACCGGGGGGTCTCCAAACCCCAAACCCTGGTTGGACGTCACCAGGGGGTCTCCATACCCCAAACCCTGCTTATATGGACGGGGGGACATCCCTGGGCCACCCCTGTCCCCCAGACCCCGGTGGGACGGACACGGGGACATCACTGGGGTGTCCCCAAATCCCAATTGGACGGCA
The DNA here is from genome assembly GCF_964211835.1 of Anser anser. NCBI lineage: Eukaryota > Metazoa > Chordata > Aves > Anseriformes > Anatidae > Anser > Anser anser. The sequence goes on from NW_028153944.1 coordinate 11,932, forward strand.
CCGGGGGGTCCCCAAACCCCAAACCCCAGTTATATGGGCTGGGGGACATCACTGGGCCACCCCCGCCCCCCAAACCCCGGTGGGACGGACACGGGGACGTCACCAGGGTGTCCCCAAACCCCAGTCAATATGGATGGGGGGACGTCACTGGGATGTCCCCAAACCCCAAACCCCAGTTATATGGGCTGGGGGACATCACTGGGGGGTCCCGAGACCCCAAACTCCGGTGTGATGGACACAGGGACGTCACTGGGGGGTCCCCAAACCCCAAAGCCCAGTTATATGGGCTGGAGGACATCACTGGGGGGTCCCCAAACCCCAAACCCAGGTGGGACAGACACGGGGACGTCACTGGGATGTCCCAAATCCCAACTGGACATCACCGGGGTGTCCCCATACCCCAAACCCCGGTCATATGGACAGGGGGACATCACTGGGCCACCCCCGTCCCCACAACCCCGGTGGGACGGACATGGGGACGTCACTGGGGTGTCCCCAAATCCCAACTGGACGGCACCGGGGGGTCCCCAAACCCCAAACCCTGGTCGGACGTCACCAGGGGGTCCCCAAACCCCGCTCGATGGACACGGGGACGTCACTGGGGTGTCCCCAAACCCCAATTATATGGACAGGGGGACATCACCGGGGTGTCCCCAAACCCCGAACCCCGGTCATATGGATGGGGGGACGTCACTGGGATGCCCCCAAATCCCAATTGGACGTCACTGGGATGTCCCCAAACCCCAAACACCAGTTATATGGGCTGGGGGACATCACCGGGGGGTCCCGAGACCCCAAACCCCGGTGTGACGGACACGGGGACGTCACTGGGGTGTCCCCAAATCCCAATTGGATGTCACTGGGGTGCCTCCAAACCCCAAACCCTGGTCGGACGTCACCAGGGGGTCCCCAAACCCCAAACCCTGCTTATATGGACGGGGGGACATCACCGGGGGGTCCCCAAACCCCAAACCCCGGTGGGACGGACACGGGGACGTCCCCAGGACGCCCCCATAGTCCATGCGGCCGGACAGACAGACGGCCGCGGGGCCGGACAGACCTTCCTCGTAGGGGGTGTACTCGACGTGGTAGGTGCCGTCGCCCCGGTCCTCCACGAAGGTCTCGGTGCTGCCCCCCGAGGGGTTGGAGACGCGCGCCTTCACCTGCGGCCCCCCCGCCGGGCTCAGCGCCCGCGCGTCCACCTCGAACTCCGTCACCGCCTCCCGGAAGACGCCTGGGGGGCGAGGGGGGGGACACGGCGTCACCGCGGCCTCCGGTGGGACCCCCCCGGGGCGGGGGGAGGCCGCCCGGGGCCTTGACGGGGCCGTAAGGGGAGGGGAAGGGGGGTGGGGGGTGGTGGAGGGCTTTGGGGGGAGGGACTGCGGCCTCTAGGACTCGAGGGTTTGGGGATGGGAATGGGGAGGGGAGGCCGATGGTTGGGTTTGAAGACCTTGGAGGCCTCCTGCGGCCTCCACAATTCTCTAATGCTACATTTTGAGGAGAGAACAGGGGAGGGGAGGCCGATGGTGGGGTTGAGGACCTCGGAGGCCTCCAGCCTCAACGACTCAAGGGTTTGGGGATGGGAATGGGTAGAGGAGGCCAACGGTTGGGTCGGAGGTCCTCAGAGGCCTCCTTCAGCCTCAACGACTCAAGATTTTTGGGATGGGAACGGGCAGGGGAGGCTCCTGGTTGGGTTTGAGGACCTCGGGGGCCTCCTCCAGCCTCAACAACTCAAGGGTTTGGGGATGGGATTGGGAAAAGGAGGCTGAGGGGTGGGTGGAGGACCTCGGAGGCCTCCTCCAGCCTCAACAGCTCTGTAATGCTTAAATTTGAGGAGGGGACGGGGTAGGGGAGGCCGATGGTTGGGCTGAGGCCCTCAAGAGGCCTCTTCCAGCCTCAACACTTCTATAACGCTGAAATTTGGGGAGGGGGCTGGAAAAGCGAGGCCGATGGTTGGGCGGAGGACCTCAAGAGGCCTCCTCCAGCCTCAACACTGAAATTTGGGGAGGGGACGGGGTAGGGGAGGCTGAGGGGTGGGGTTGAAGACCTCAGAGGCCTCCTCCAGCCTCAACACTTCTATAACGCTGAAATTTGGGGGTGGGACGGGGTTGGTGAGGCTGAAGGGTGAGTTTGAGGACCTCGGAGGCCTCCTCCAGCCTCAACACTTCTACAACGCTGAAATTTGGGGAGGGGGCTGGAAAAGCGAGGCCGATGGCTGGGTGGAGGACCTCAAGAGGCCTCCTCCAGCCTCAACAGCTCTATAATGCTTAAATTTGAGGAGGGGACGGGGTAGGGGAGGCCGATGGTTGGGCTGAGGCCCTCAAGAGGCCTCTTCCAGCCTCAACACTTCTATAACGCTGAAATTTGGGGAGGGGGCTGGAAAAGCGAGGCCGACGGTTGGGCGGAGGACCTCAAGAGGCCTCCTCCAGCCTCAACACTGAAATTTGGGGAGGGGACGGGGTAAGGGAGGCTGAGGGGTGGGGCTGAAGACCTCGGAGGCCTCCTCCAGCCTCAACACTTCTACAACGCTGAAATCTGGGGAGGGGGCTGGAAAAGCGAGGCCGACGGTTGGGCGGAGGCCCTCAAGAGCCCCCCCCATACCCTCACCCCCCGCCCCCAACTTCACAAAGAGGACGAGCGCAGCCCCCTTCCCCGCCCCCCCAAGCCCGCGGCCTCCACCCACCTTTCCCCTCGACGCCGGGCCCGTAGACCTTGACGCCGGCCGTGTCGAGGGCGGGCTCGACGCGCACCTTGCTGGGGAAGTGGGGCACGGGCTGCCCGCCGTACTCCACCGTGATGGTGTAGACGCCGGGGCTGAGCGGCGTGTAGGCGATGGTGTAGGTGCCGTCGCCGTTGTCCTCCACCCGCACCTCGGCCCTCGCCCCGGCCTCCGAGGCGATGCCGATGGTCAGCTCGGCGCTGCCGGCGCGGCTGCAGTCCACGCGGAAGTGGCCGGGCTGCCCGGCCGTGCCGCCCTCCAGCCCGGGCCCCGAGCACGTCACCTTGGAGGGGTCGAAGGGGGCGCGGATGGGGGCGCGGAAGGGGGACCCCGGGACGTGGGCGCCGGCGAAGAGGATGTTGATGTTGTAGTCGCCGGGCTCGGAGGGCAGGTAGGAGACGGAGCAGGTGCCGTCGCCGTTGTCCTGGCACTCGATCTTGGCCTCGCACGGGCCCTCCACCGTCAGCCCCAAGCCCCCCGTGCCGGCGCCCTTGGTGTCGATGGTGAAGGGGGCCGGGACCCCCGCCAGGCCGCCCTGGAGGCCCGGCCCGAAGGCGCGTACCTGGAAGGGGGGGGGGGAGGGGGTTTTAGGGGGGGCGGAGTCCCATGGTTTTGGGGGGCAGAGCCCCTGAGCAGGGCATCCCCTTCTGGAGACCCCCCCCCAACCCCACGGAGACCCCCACCCCACGGAGACCCCCACCCCACGGAGACCCCCACCCCACCCCACGGAGACCCCCAAAACCAGGATGCTCCGTTCCTGAGGACCCCATTCCCAGAGACCCCCAACCCTTGGGGACCCCAAAACCAGGACCCCCCCATTCCCATAGACCCCCAGCCCCCGAAGACCCCCAGCCCCCCTGAAGACCCCCAACCCCCCTGAAGACCCCCAACCCAGGACGTCCCTGTTCCCAGAGACCCAAAACCCTTGGGGACCCCAAAACCAGGACCCCCAACCCCTAAAGTCCCCAAAACCAGGACACCCCCAACCCCCAAAGACCCCCCAACACGCCAAAGACCCCCCCCCAAACACCCCAAAGACCCCACCCCCCCCCCGCACCTTGGAGGGGTCGGTGGGGGGCACGGCCTCGACGGGGGAAGGGGCTGCCCAGAGACCCCCAACCCCCCAAAGATCCCCCCCAACTCCCCAAAAGACCCCCCAACTCCCCAAAAGACCCCCCAATACCCCAAACACCCCAAAGACCCCTCAACCCCCAAACACCCCCCCCAACACCCCAAGGACCCCTCAACCCCCAAACACCCCCCCAACACCCCAAAGCCCCCCAACTCCCCAAAAGACCCCCTGACCCCCAAACACCCCTCGACCCCCCAAACACCCCAAAGACCCCCCCCGCACCTTGGAGGGGTCGGTGGGGGGCACGGCCTCGACGGGGAAGGGGCTGCCGGGCACGGGGAGCCCGTCGTAGGTGACCTCGAGCTCGTAGGGCCCCTCCTCGCGGGGGATCCAGCGCACCAGGCTGTTGTCGGGGCTCAGCCCCGGCTCCACCTTGCAGGGCACCCCCTTGCGCCCCGGGCCCGTCACCTTGGCGCCCACCTTGCCCTGGCCCCCGGCGCCCTTGGTCTTCACCGTGAACTCCTGGTCCTTGCCCACCTCCGGCTCTGGGGGGGGGGAAGGGGGGAAAAAAAAGTTTGGGGGGGTGAGCGGACCCCAAAATGACCCCGCGGCACGCGGCTCTCGGCCCCGAAACACCCCGGATCCGCCTCAGAATAACCCGCGGCTCTCGGCCCCGAAAGAACCCGAATCTGTGTTAAAATAACCCATTTGTCAGCCCCAAAAAGACCCCGAATCCGCCCTGAAATAACCTGTGAGCCCCCAAAAGATCCAGATCCGCCTTGAAATAACGTGTGAACCCCCCCAAAAGACCCCGAATCCATCCAGAAATAACCCACAAGTCAGCCCCAAAAGACCCCGGATCCATCTGGAAATAATCTCGGCCCCAAAAGACCCCAAATCCCCCTTGAAATAATCTGCGTTTGTTAGCCCCAAAAGACCCCAAATCCACCTTAAAATAACCCATCTGTCAGCCCCAAAAAGACCCCGAATCTATCCTGAAATAACCCACGGCTCTCGGACCCCAAAGAACCCGAATCTGTCTTAAAATAACCCATTTGTCAGCCCCAAAAAGACCCTGAATCCGCCCTGAAATAACCCACAACTGTCAGCCCCAAAAAGACCCCGAATCCGCCCTGAAATAACCCACAGCTGTCAGCCCCAAAAAGACCCTGAATCCGCCTTGAAATAACCTGTGAGCCCCCAAAAGACCCCAAATCCACCTCAAAATAACCCGCATCTGTCAGCCCCAAAAGATTCCAAATCTATCCTGAACTAACCCACAGCTCTCGGCCCCCAAAGACCCCAAATCCGCCATAAAATAACCTGTGAGCCCCAAAAGACCCCAAATCCGCCTTAAAATAATTTCTGTGAACCCCAAAAGACCCCAAATCCATCCAGAAATAACCCACAAGTCAGCCCCAAAAGACCCCGGATCCATCCGGAAATAATCTCGGCCCCAAAAGACCCCAAATCTGCCTCGAAATAACCCACGTTTATTGACCCCCAAAAGACTCCGAATCTGCCCTGAAATAACTTCCGTGAACCCCAAAAAGATCCCAAAAGCCCCCCAAAAAACCCTTTTCAACCCCCCCCAAACCTCCCCCCAAAAGACCCCCCGAAAAAAACCTTTCAACCCCCCCAAACCTCCCCCAAGACCCCAAAAATGCCTTTTTCAACCCCCTTCCCCAAACCTTCCCCCCCAAAAAGGCCCTAAAAGCCCCCTCCCAAAGAAGACCCCCCCAAAAAAAGACCCCAAAAGCTCCCCCCCAAAGACCCCAAAGCTCCCCCCAAAGACCCCCAAAGCCCCCCCTTCCCAAAGACCCCCAAACTTCCCCCCCAAAAGACCCCAAAGTCCTCCCCCAAACAGACCCTAAGAGCCCCCCTTCCCAAAAAAGACCCCAAAAGCCCCCACAAAAAAGACCCCAAAAGCCCCCCCACAAAAAAGACCCCAAAAGCCCCCCCCCAAAAAAAGACCCCAAAAGCCCCCCCCCAAATCCCCTTTTCACCTACCCCTCCCCAAATCCCCCTTGGCTCAGCCCCTAGGGGCTCCCCCAACCCCATAGGGTCCCCGAGCCCCCCCCAGGACCCCCTGAACCCCCCCCGGACCCCCCAGGGCCCCCCAAAACCCCCCCAGGACCCCCCCCGGACCCCCCCTTACTGTCATCCAGGCCGGAGATCTTGATCTTGCCCAGGTCGACGCTCGGGGCCACGGGGACGGGGAAGGGGCTTTTGGGGATGTGGTCGCCCCCGTAGGTCACCGCCACCCCCAAATTACCCTGGGGGGGGGCACAGCCAGGTCGGGGGGGTGCCCTAAAACCCCCCCCCAGGGTGGGGGGGCTTTGGGGTACCCCCCCCAGTAGGGGCTGGGGGGGGATTTGGGGAGAGGGGTTTTGGGGGGAGCCCGGTAGGGTGGGGTATTGGGGTGGGGGGGGGGGCTGGGGGAAGGGTTTGGGGGGCCCTGGGGGGGTTTTGGGGTGCTGGGGGAAGGGTTTTGGGGGGCCGTGCATGATCTGTGAGGGTTTTGGGGTGCCCTGCGTGGGTTTTGGGGTGCTGGGGGGAGGTTTCGGGGTATTGGGGGGTGGTTTGGGGGGGCTGGGAGGTGGGTTTGGGGTGCCCGGTGTGGGTTTTGGGGGTGCTGGGGGAGGTTTTGGGGTGGGTTTGGGGTGCTGGGGGGAGGTTTCAGGGTATTGGGGGGTGGTTTGGGGGTTCCCTGTCTGGGTTTTGGGGTGGGTTTGGGGTGCCCTGTGTGGGTTTTGGGGTGCTGGGGGGAGGTTTTAGGGTTTTGGGGAGGTTTGGGGGTTCCCTGTCTGGGTTTGGGGTGCCCTGTGTGGGTTTTGGGGGGCTGGGGGGAGGTTTTGGGGGTGCTGTGCCTGATCTGTAAGGTTTTTGGGCTGCCCTAGGAGGTTTCGGGTCCCCCTGTGCGGTTTCTGGGTTTCCCTACAAGGTTTTTGGGTTTCCCGACAAGGTTTTTGCCCCCCCTGTAAGGTTTTGGGCTTCCCTATAAGGTTTTGGGGCCCCCTGCAGGGTTTTTGGGCTTCCCTACAAGGTTTTGGGGCCCCCTGTAGGGTTTTTGGGTTTCCCTACAAGGTTTTTGGGCCCCCTGTAAGGTTTTGGGGTTTCCCTATAAGGTTTTGGGGCCCCCTGCAGGGTTTTGGGGTTTCCCTATAAGGTTTTTGGGCCCCCTGTAGGATTTTTGGGTTTCCCTACAAGGTTTTTGGCCCCCCTGTAAGGTTTTGGGCTTCCCTGTAGGGTTTTTGGGTTTCCCTACAAGGTTTTGGGGCCCCCTGTAGGGTTTTGGGGTTTCCCTATAAGGTTTTGGGGCCCCCTGCAGGGTTTTTGGGCTTCCCTATAAGGTTTTTGGGTTTCCCTATAAGGTTTTGGGGCCCCCTGCAGGGTTTTTGGGCTTCCCTATAAGGTTTTTGGGCCCCCTGTAAGGTTTTGGGGTTTCCCTATAAGGCTTTGGGGCCCCCTGTAGGGTTTTTGGGCTTCCCTATAAGGTTTTGGGGCCCCCTGTAGGGTTTTTGGGCTTCCCTATAAGGTTTTGGGGCCCCCTGTAGGGTTTTTGGGCTTCCCTACAAGGTTTTGGGGCCCCCTGTAGGGTTTTTGGGTTTCCCTACAAGGTTTTTGGGCCCCCTGTAGGGTTTTGGGGTTTCCCTGTAAGGTTTTGGGGGCCGTACCTGCTGCAGCGGGGTGTAGGTGACGGTGTGGGTGCCGTCGTGGTTGTCCTTCACCTCCAGGTCCCGCACGGCCTCCCCCTTCCCCGGCCCCGTCACCTGCACCTCCAGGGGGGCCCGGCCCCCCGCCTTGGTGTTGACGGTGAAGTGGGTGGGCTTCCCCAGCTCCACACCTGGGGGGGGGGCACGGGGGGGGTCAGGGGGGTCTTAAAACCCCCCCAGGACCCCCCCCGGGACCCCCCCGGGGACTCACCGGAGCGGCTGAGGCCGGGCCCCTCGGCCTTCACCTTGCTGGCGTCGTGCGCGGCGTCCACGCGGACGCGGATGGGGCTGCTGGGGGTGGGCTGCGGGGGGGGGACACACGAAAATTAGGGGTGGGGGGGCACGGGAATGAGCCCCCCGGAGAGCCCTCCCCGAAGGGGCAGTGCCCCGAGATGCTACGGCCCCGAAAAGGGGTGATTTGGGCCCAAAAAGGGGCGATCCGGGCCCAAAATTTGATGTTCTAACCCCAAAAAGTGACAATCTGACCCCAAAATGGGGTGATCCAGGCCCAAAAAGGGGTGATCCGCGCCCAAAATTTGATGTTCTAACCCCAAAAAGGGACAATCTGACCCCAAAATGGGGTGATCTGGCCCTAAAAAGGGATGTGCCAGCATCAAAAAGGGGTGATCTGGGCCCAAAAATTGACGTTCTAACCCAAAAAAGGGACAATCTGGGCCCAAAATGGTGTGATCCGGCCCCAGAAAGGGACATCGTGACCTAAAAAAGGATGTCCTGGCCCCAAAAAGGGACACTCTGGCCCCCAAAAGGGATATTCCAGCCCAGAAATAGGACAATTTAACCCCAAAAAAGGGACGCTCCAGCCCCAGAAAGGGACAATCTGGCCCCAGAAAGGGACACTGACCTAAAAAGGGATGTCCTGGTCCCAAAAAGGGATGATTCTAGCCCCAAAAATTGACATTCTGACCCCAAAAAGGGGCGCTCTGGCCCCAAAAAGGGGTGATCCGCCCCCAAAAACAGACGATCCAGCCCCAAAAAGGAACATCCCAGCCCCAAAATGGGACGATTTGACCCCAAAAAGGGATGCCCCGCCCCCCCCCCAAAAGGGACGCTATTTGCCCAAAAATGGACGCTTTGGCCCCAGAAAGTGACACTCCGACCCCCCCCCCAAAAGGACGCATTCTGCTTCCCAAAAAGGGCCGTTCTCTGCCCAAAAAGCGGACACTCCCCGCCCAAAAAGCGGCGCTTTGCCCAAAACCGGTCAGTCTCCGCCCCACAGATGGCATTTTGCCCAAAAGTGGACATTCTCCGCCTGAGAAGTGGCGCTTTGCCCAAAAATGAGTGATCTCTGCCCAAAAGCATGCGCTCTGTCCTGAAGTGGGCACCCTGCCCAAAACAGGGCTCTTCGCTTTGCCCAAAATTGGGCACTTTGCCCCAAAAGTGGGCACCCTGCCCAAAAAGTGGTTATTTGCCCTGAAACGGGGGCTCTCTGTCCAAAAAAGCAGTGTTTTGCCCAAATATGAGTGCTCTCTACCCAAAACCAAGCGCCCTGCCCAAAACCCAGGTGCTTTGCGCAAAAACGGGCTCTTCGCTTTGCTCAAAACCGGGCTCTTTAACAAAAAATCATACATTTTGCCCCAAAGCGGGTGGTTTGCCAAAACCCGGGCTCCTTATCCCCAAAAATCAGGCGCCGTGCCCAAAAACTAGGTGCCCTGCCCACAAAGTGGGCACCTTACTTTGCCCAAAACCCTGCTCTTTACCCCAAAAGTGTGTGTTTTGCCCAAAAGGGGGCGGTTTCACCCCAAAAGCAGCGGTTTTGCCCAAAAGCGACCATTTTCATCCCAAAACCGACCATTTTCACCCCAGAACCCCTACCTGGTCGGAAAACAGCACCATGACAGTGTAGGCGCTTGGGCCGCGTGGCGTTTTTACCCCAAAGTGGGTGGTTTTTACCCCCAAAACCGTGCATTTTTGCCCCAAACCACGCGGTTTCACCACAAAGTGGCCGTTTTTGCCCAAAACCGCCCGTTTTCACCCCAGAGCCCACCTGGTCGGCAAAGAGCACCATGACGGTGTAGGTGCCGGCGCCGCATGGCGTTTTTACCCCAAAGTGGGTGATTTTTACCTCAAAACCAGGCGGTTTTGCCCCAAACCATGCGCTTCTAATGCCAAAACCGCCGTTTTTGCACAAAACCGCCCGTTTTCGCCCAAAACTGCCCTTTTTCACCCCAGAACCCACCTGGTCGGCAAAGAACACCATGATGGTGTAGGCACTTGGGGTGGTGCAGCATTTTTACCCCCAAGCAGATGATTTTTTACCTCAAAACCGTGCGGTTTCACCCCAAACCGTGCGGTTTCGCCCCGAAGCCGCCGTTTTTGCCCAAAACCGCCCGTTTTCGCCCCAGAACCCACCTGGTCGGCGAAGAGCACCATGATGGTGTAGGTGCCGGCGCCGCATGGCGTGTAGCGCACGGTGAAGGTGTCGTCGGCGTTGCGCACGATGTCGAAGTCGACGTCGGCCTCGGCCGGGCCCACCACGCCCGGGGCGCACTTGATGCCGATGCTCACGTCCCCTGGGGGCACGGCACGCTCAGACCACCGGGACCCCCCCTCAGGACCCCCCCCCCCAAACCCCTAAACCCACCGGGTGCCCCTAAATCCCTCAGGGGGCCCCAAAGTCCCTCACAATACCTCATGAATCTCCCACAAAACCCCCTTGTGGAGCCCCAAAACCCCTCACGATTCCCCCCAAAACCACCCTGTGGAGCCCCAAAACCCCTCACGATCCCCCCCAGAAATCTCCTTATGGAGTCCCAAAACCCCCTCACAATTCCCCCAAAAAAATCTCCTTGTGAAGCCCCCAAAAAAATCTCACGATCCCTCCCCAAAATCTCCTTATGGAGCCCCAAAACCCCTCACGATCCCCTCCAAAATCTCCTTGTGGAGCCCCAAACCCCTCACGATCCCCCCAGAAATCTCCTTATGGAGTCCCAAAACCCCCTCACAATTCCCCCAAAAAAATCTCCTTGTGAAGCCCCCAAAAAAATCTCACGATCCCTCCCCAAAATCTCCTTATGGATCCACAAAACCCCTCACAACCCCCCCCAAAAATCTCCTTATGGAGCCACAAAACCCTCACAATCCCCCCCAAAAAAATCTCCTTGTGGAACCCCAAAACCCCTCACGATCCCCCCCCAAAATCTCCTTGTGGAGCCCCAAAACCCCTCACGATCCCCCCCCAAAATCTCCTTGTGGAGCCCCAAAACCCCTCACGATCCCCCCCAAAATCTCCCTGTGGAGCCCCAAAACCCCCCACGATCCCTCCCAAATTCTCCTTATGGAGCCCCAAAACCCCTCACAATCCCCCCAAAAAATCTCATTGTGGAGCCCCAAAACCCCTCACGATCCCCCCCCAAAATCTCCTTGTGGAGCCCCAAAACCCCTCACGATCCCCCCCAAAATCTCCCTGTGGAGCCCCAAAACCCCCCACGATCCCTCCCAAATTCTCCTTATGGAGCCCCAAAACCCCTCACAATCCCCCCAAAAAATCTCATTGTGGAGCCCCAAAACCCCTCACGATCCCCCCCCAAAAAAAATCTCCTTATGGAGCCACAAAACCCCTCATGATCCCCCCCAAAAAAATCTCGTGGAGCCCCAAAACCCCTCACGATTCCCCCAAAAAAAATCTCCTTGTGGAGCCCCCAAAATCCCTCGTGACTCCCCAAAGCCCCTCAAGAGCCCCTCCTAAAACCCTAACGTTGCCTCAAAAAAACCCTTGCAACACCCCAAAATCCCTTACGGTATCACCAAAATTCCTCAGGGTGCCCCCCAAAACCCCTCAAGAGCCCCCCCAGACCCCTTCGTGGTGACCCAAAACCCCTTGCAACCCCCCAAAACCCCTCATAGCATGCCCAAAACCCCTCAGTGCCCCCCCAAAATCCCTCATGATCCCCCAAAACCAACTGTGAGGAATTGTGTTCCCGCCAAAACCCTTCAGGGCGCCTCCAGAAACCCTCCTGGGCCCAAAAAAACCCTCATGGTACCCCCCCCAAAACCGCTCACAATGCCCCCAAACCCACATACACCCCCCAAAACCCTCACGGCCCCCAGATCTCCTTATGGTGCCCCCAAATTTACTCATGGTGCCCCCAAATCCCCCGTACACACCCCAAAACTCCTCCTGACCCCCCCAAACCTCCTCAGGGTGCCCCCAAATCCCCTCAGGGTGCCCCCAAATCCCCTCAGGGTGCCCCCAAATCCCCCCCACACCCCCCAAAACCCTCATGGCCCCCCAGATCTCCTTATGGTGCCCCCAAATTTGCTCATGGTGCCCCCAAATCCCCATACACACCCCAAAACTCCTCCTGACCCCCCCCCAAACCTCCTTATGGTGCCCCCAAATCCCCCATACACACCCCAAAACCCTTCCTGACCCCCCCCAAATCCCCTCAGGGTGCCCCCAAATCCCCCCACACCCCCCAAAACCCTCATGGCCCCCAGATCTCCTTATGGTGTCCCCAAATTTACTCATGGTGCCCCCAAATCCCCCCCACACACCCCAAAACTCCTCCTGACCCCCCCCAAACCTCCTCAGGGTGCCCCCAAATCCCCTCAGGGTGCCCCCAAATCCCCTCAGGGTGCCCCCAAATCCCCCCACACCCCCCAAAACCCTCATGGCCCCCAGATCTCCTCAGGGTGCCCCCAGATTTACTCATGGTGCCCCCAAATCCCCCATACACACCCCAAAACTCCTCCTGACCCCCCCCAAACCCCCTCAGGGTGCCCCCAAATCCCCCCACACCCCCAAAACCCTCATGGCCCCCCAGATCTCCTTATGGTGCCCCCAAATTTACTCATGGTGCCCCCAAATCCCCCCGTACACACCCCAAAACTCCTCCTGACCCCCCCCCAAACCTCCTTATGGTGCCCCCAAATCCCCCATACACACCCCAAAACCCTTCCTGACCCCCCCCCAAATCCCCTCAGGGTGCCCCCAAATCCCCCCCACACCCCCCAAAACCCTCATGGCCCCCCAGATCTCCTTATGGTGTCCCCAAATTTACTCATGGTGCCCCCAAATCCCCCCCAAACACCCCAAAACTCTTCCTGACCCTCCCCAAACCTCCTCAGGGTGCCCCCAAATCCCCTCAGGGTGCCCCAAAATCCCCCCCACACCCCCCCAAAACCCTCATGGCCCCCAGATCTCCTTATGGTGCCCCCAGATTTACTCATGGTGCCCCCAAATCCCCATACACACCCCAAAACCCTTCCTGACCCCCCCCAAACCCCCTCAGGGTGCCCCAAAATCCCACACACGCACCCCAAAACCCCCATGGCCTCCCAAATCCCCTCAGGGTGCCCCCAAATCCCCTCAGGGTGCCCCCAAATCCCCTCAGGGTGCCCCCAAATCCCCCGTACACACCCCAAACCCTTCCTGACCCCCCCAAACCTCCTCAGGGTGCCCCCAAATTTACTCATGGTGCCCCCAAATCCCCCATACACACCCCAAAACTCCTCCTGACCCCCCCCAAATCCCTCAGGGTGCCCCCAAATCCCCCGTACACACCCCAAAACTCCTCCTGACCCCCCCCAAATCCCCTCAGGGTGCCCCCAAATCCCCCCCACACCCCCCAAAACCCTCATGGCCCCCCAGATCTCCTTATGGTGCCCCCAGATTTGCTCATGGTGCCCCCAAATCCCCCCCACACACCCCAAAACCCTTCCTGAGCCCCCAAATCCCCTCAGGGTGCCCCCAAATCCCCTCAGGGAGCCCCCAAAACCCAACTGTGATTAATGGTGATGCCCCCCCAAACCCTTCAGGGCACCCCAAACACCCCCCCGACCCCCCAAACCCCCCGACCCCCAAACCCCCTCACGGCACCCCAAAACCCCCGCCCCCCCCCGGCTCACCCTGCCCGGCCTCGCTGCAGTCGACGGTGAATTGGGTGGGCTCGTGGGCCTTGAGGCCGCTCTTGGCCACGCCGGGGCCGTACACCTTCACCTTGTGGGGGTGGCTGCCGGCCCCCACCTCCATCTGCGGGGGGGGGGGGGTCACCGGGAGCCCCCCCAAAGCCCCCGCAGCCCCCCACAGCGAGATCGGGGCCCCCCCAAACCCCCCAGTCTGATCCCCAGGGAGGGGCATCAGTGGGGGGGGGGGGGGATTTGGGGGGGCTCTGGGGGGTTTTGGGGTCCCTGGGAGGGATTTGGGGTTTTGGGGGGGGGGGTTGGGGGTCTCTGGGAGGTTTTAGGGTCTTGGGGGGGGCGGTTCGGGAGTCTCTGAGGGGGGATTTGGGGTCTTGGGGGGGGTTCTGGGGGGTTTGGGGGGTCTCCGAGGGGGGATTTGGGGTCTTGGGGGGTCCCTGAGGGGGGATTTGGGGTCTTGGGGGGGTGTTTCTGGGGGGTTTTGGGGTCCTTGGGGAGGGATTTGGGGTCTATGTGTGTGGGGGGGGTGTCTTTGGGGAGGGGGATTTGGGGTCTCAGGGTGGGGGGGTTGTCTCTGGGGCGGTTTTGGGGTCTGGGGGGGGGTTGGGGGTCTCGGGGGGTAGGGTGGTGAATCTGGAGGGGGTTGGGTCTCGGGGGGGGGGGTCGCAGGGGGGTGATTTAGGCTCTCCGAAGGGTTTTGGGGTCTCTCGGGGGAATTTGGGGCACCTCTGGGGAGGGATTTGGGGTATCTCTGGAGGGATTTGGGGTCCCGGGGGGGTTTTTTTGGGGGGTCCCGGGGGGGTTTTTGGGGCTCACCCGGAAGGGGCTCTGGGGGATGTTGACGCCCCCCCAGGACACCATGGCCGTGTGCTTGACGGGCTTCCTGGGCAGGTAGGAGCAGCTGTAGGTGCCGTTCCCGTTGTCCTTCACCGACACCTCCACCGGGCTGCCGTCCGCGTCCTGGGGGGGGGCGCACCGGGACCCCCAACGTCACCCGGCGCCCCGAACGTCCCCAGACCCCACCCCAAAGGGCCGCCTTCCACAGAACCCCCCCCCAAAACCCCCAGGAATCCCCACCCCCACCCCGAGACCCCCAGGGACCCCCCAAAACTCCCACAGGATCACCAAGACCCTCACAGACCCCCCCCCCCCAAAAAAAAACAGGAATCCCCCCAAAACCCCAGGGGTTCCCCCAATACCTCCACAGACCCCTCCCAGACCCCCCAAAAACCCCAAGAATCCCCCTAAGACCCCCAGGTACCCCCCCAAGACCCCCCAAAAACCCCAAGAATCCCCCCAAGACCCCCAGAGACCCTCCAAAATCCCCCAGGGACCCCTCAAGACCCCCCCAAAAACCCCAAGAATCCCCCCAAGACCCCCAGGGACCCCCCAAAAACTCCAAGAATTCCCCCCCCAAGACCCCTGGGGACCCTCCCAAATCCCCTAGGGACCCCCCCCCCCCCCCCCCCCAAAACCCCAAGAATCCTCCCAAATCCCCCAAGAACCCCCCAAAAAAACAAGAATCCCCCCAGGACCCTCCCAAATCCCTAGGGACCCCCCCCCAAGACCCCAAGAATCCTCCCAAATCCCCCAGGGACCCCCCAAAAACCCCCCAAATCCCCCAGGACCCTCCCAAATCCCCCAGTGACCCCCCAAGACCACCACAGACCCCCCAAAAACCCCAAGAATCCCCCCAAGACCCCCAGAGACCCCCCCCGACCTCCGAAATCCCCCAGGGACCTCCCCCGAGACCCCCCAGGAACCCTCCCAAATCCCCCAGTGACCCCCCCAAGACCACCACACACCCCCCCATAAACCCCAAGAACCCCCCCCCAAGACCCCCAGAGACCCCCCCGACCTCCGAAATCCCCCAGGGACCTCCCCCAAGACCCCCAGGAACCCTCCCAAATCCCCCAGGGACACCCCGAAGACCCCCACAGACCCCCCCCAAAACCCCCAGGGACCCCCCCCAAGACCGCCGGGACCCCCCCCCCACCTTCATCTGCACTTTGAGGGGCCCCTTGCCCCCGCTCTTGGCGTCCACGGTGAACTCGGCCGCCTTGTTCACCGCCACCCGCTGCGCTCCAGCCCCGGCCCGTGCGCCTTCACCTGGGGGGGGGCACCCCAAAAAAATTAAATATCAGTAAATAGCAACAAAATAAAGAAAAAGAAACCCTGGGGGAGCGGGCGGCGAGGAGCAGGTCGGCCGTGAAAGGGGGGTGGGGGGACACGGGGGTGACAATCCCAAAAAGGAGAGAACACCCCAGAAAAATAAGGGGGGGGACACCCCCCCAAAAATGGGGGGGGACACAGGGAGGGCACCCCAAAAAAATAAATGGGGGGTCCTCACCTTGTCGGGGAGCTGGTGTGGGCAGGGGGGGAGCAGGTCGGCCATGAAGGGGTTGGGGGGGGGGACATGGGGGTGACACTGAGAGGGACACCCCAAAAAATAAGGGGGGACACCCCCAAAAAAAAAAGGGGGGACGATACGGGGGGGGGCAGCCCAAAAAATAAATGGGGGGTCCTCACCTTGCTGGGGGAGCTGGCGTGGGCAGTGGGGAGGATGTCAGCCATGAAAGGGTGGGGACAAAGGGGGTGATCCCAGGGGGACACCCCCAAAAAAATAAGGGGGGACCCCAAAAGAGGGGGAACATCGCAAAATAAGAAGGGACACCCCAAAAGAAGAAGTGGGGGCAAATGGGGGGGGGGGTCTCCACCTTGTGGGGAAGCTGTCGCAGGTGGTCGGTGGATGTTGGCCGTGAAGGGATGGGGGACAAAGGGGGGATGACACCCCAAAAAAAGGGGCGACACCCCAAAAAGAGGGGGCGACACCCCAAAAAAATTAAAGGGGGGTCCCGGGGGGCGCTGACCTTTTCGGGGAAGCTGTCGCGGGCGGCGGGCCGCACGTCGGCCATGAAGGGGCTGCGGGCGATGTCGTCGCCGTCGCACAGCACGTGCACCGCGTACTCGCCCGGCTCCGTGGGCCAGTAGCGCACGGCGCAGGATCCGTCCCCGTGGTCGTCGCACTCGATCTTGGCCTGCGAGGGGCCCTCCACCGAGAAACCTGGGGGGGGGACACGGGGGGGTGAGCCCCCGAGGCAGGGGGTTGTCCTGAAACGGCCCCAAGTCCCCCCAAAATACCCCTGAAATAGAGACAAATCCCTCCCGAAAAACTCGTAAAATAGAGCCAAATGCCCCCAAAAACCTCCTAAAATAGAGACAACCTCCCCCCAAAAACCCCTAAAATAGAGACAAACTCCCCCAAAAAAACTCCTAAAATAGAGACAACCCCCCCAAAAAAAACTCCTAAAATAGAGACAAACCCCCGCCAAAACTCCTAAAATAGAGACAAATGCCCCCAAAAAACCCTAAAATAGAGACAAATCCCCCAAAAACTCCTAAAATAGAAACAAATGCCCCCAAAAAAAACTCCTAAAATAGAGCAAATGCCCCCAAAAGCTCCTGAAATAGTCCCAAATGCCACCAGAAAACACTGAAATAGAGCTAAATGCCCCAAAATACTCCTGAAACGACCCCAAACACTCCCAAAAACTCCTGAATAGACTCGGACTTGGCCTGCGAGGGGCCCTCCACCGAGAAACCTGGGGGGGGGACACGGGGGGGTGAGCCCCCGAGGCAGGGGGTTGTCCTGAAACGGCCCCAAGTCCCCCCAAATACCCCTGAAATAGAGACAAATCCCTCCCGAAAAACTCCTAAAATAGAGACAAATGCCCCAAAAAAACTCCTAAAATAGAGACAACCTCCCCCAAAATCCTCCTAAAATA
Source organism: Anser anser (assembly GCF_964211835.1). NCBI lineage: Eukaryota > Metazoa > Chordata > Aves > Anseriformes > Anatidae > Anser > Anser anser. Next base: position 29,104 of record NW_028153944.1, read on the forward strand.
GAGACAACCTCCCCCAAAATCCTCCTAAAATAGAGACAACCTCCCCCAAAATCCTCCTAAAATAGAGACAACCTCCCCCAAAAAAAACCTAAAATAGAGACAACCTCCCCCAAAAAAACCCTAAAATAGAGACAACCTCCCCCAAAAAAACCCTAAAATAGAGACAACCTCCCCCCAAAAAAACCCTAAAATAGAGACAACTTCCCCCAAAAAAAACCCTAAAATAGAGACAACCTCCCCCAAAAAAAACCTAAAATAGAGACAACCTCCCCCCAAAAAACCCCTAAAATAGAGACAAACTCCCCCAAAAACTCCTAAAATAGAGACAAACCCCCCCAAAAACTCCTAAAATAGAGACAAACCCCCCCAAAAACTCCTAAAATAGAGCCAAATGCCCCCAAAAAAACTCCTAAAATGGCCCCAAACCCCGCCCCAAAATACTTCTGAAATAGAGACAAATCCCCACCCCAAAGCTCCTGAAATAGAGCCAAATGCCCCCAAAAGCTCCTGAAATAGAGACAAACTCCCCCAAAAAACCTCCTAAAATAGAGACAACCTCCCCCCAAAAAAACCCTAAAATAGAGACAAACTCCCCCAAAAAAACTCCTAAAATAGAGTCAACCCCCCCCAAAAACTCCTAAAATAGAGACAACCTCCCCCAAAAAAACTCCTAAAATAGAGACAACCTCCCCCAAAAAACCTCCTAAAATAGAGACAACCTCCCCCAAAAAACCCTAAAATAGAGACAACCTGCCCCCAAAAAACCCCTAAAATAGAGACAAACCCCCGCCAAAGCTCCTAAAATAGAGACAAATGCCCCAAAAAATCCTAAAATAGAGACAAACCCCCCCAAAAACTCCTAAAATAGAGACAAATGCCCCCAAAAAAACTCCTAAAATAGAGCCAAATGCCCCCAAAAAAATTCCTAAAATAGAGACAAACCCCCCCAAAAAAACCGCCTAAAATAGAGACAAATGCCCCCCAAAAGAACTCCTAAAACGGCCCCAAATGCCCCCAAAAAACTCCTGAAATAGAGCCAAATGCCCCCAAAAGCTCCTGAAATGGTCCCAAATGCCACCAGAAAACACTGAAATAGAGCTAAATCCCCCAAAATACTCCTGAAATGACCCCAAATCCCCCAAAACACTCCCAAAATAGAGCCAAATGCCACCAAAAACTCCTGAAATTACCCCAAATCCCCCCCAAAACTCCCGAAATGGAGCCAAATGCCACCAAAAAGCTCCTGAAAATGACCCCAGTGTCACCAAAAATGCTGAAATGGAGCCAAATATCCCCAAAAAGCTCCTGAACTGGCCCCCAAATCTCTTCAAAATGGGACCCTGACCCCCCCCCAAGCCCCCCAAAAGACCCCAGACCCCCCCAGAAGGCCCCCCCAGCCCTCCAGAACCCCCCCAGCAGACCCCTGACCCCCCCCAACCCCCCCCAGAAGACCCCAGCCCCCCCAAACCCCCCCCACGACCCCCCCCAGCCCCCCCACGACCCCCCCAGCCCCCCCACGACCCCCATGACCCCTCCCAGCCCCCCACGACCCCCAGCCGCCCCCCCATGACCCCCCCATGACCCCCCCCAGCCCCCCACGACCCCCCCCAGCCCCCCCCCGACCCCCCAGCCCTCACCCAGCGTGCCCACGTCGTCTCCCAGCGCCTCGACCAGGAACTCGGCCGCCTTCCCCACCACGCCGCCCTCCAGCCCGGGCCCCCAGGCCCGAACCTTTTGGCTGCCGCCCTCGGGGGCCACCTGCACCTCGAAAGGCCTGGGACGACACCGGGGGGGGGTCAGGGGGGCGTTATAAAACGGGGACCCCCCCCGGACCCCTAAACTCACCCGCGGGGCACGTGCTGGCCCCCCCAGGTCACCGTCACCGTGTAGGTGCCGGGGGCCGAGGGCAGGTACTCGAAGGCGAAGACGCCGTCGCCGAGGTCCTTCTGCTTCACCGCCTCCAGGCCCTCTGTCGGGGGGGGGTCAGGGGGGGGCAACACCCCCAGACCCCCCTTAGACCCCCCCCAGGACCCCCTTCCGTGTGCGACCCCCCCACACCCCGCTGCTGCGGCCCCGGGGCCTCGCCGAGCATCCCCAAAACACCCCCAGGGGCACACAAAAAGGCCCCAGGGACCCCAAAAATACCCCCAGGGACCCCAGGACCCCCCCCACAGCCCCCAGACCCCTTCTGTGCCCCCCCCCCCCATTGCTGCGGCCCCAGGGACCCATAAAGAATCCATCAAAACGTCCCCAAGGAACCCCAAAATACCCCCAGAGACCCCCAAAAATGTCCCCAAGGACCACCCAAAATGTCCCCAAGGACCACCCCCCCAAAATGTCCCCAAGGACCCCCAAGAACCCCCAAAATGTCCCCAAGGACCCCCAAGAACCCCGAAAATGTCCCCAAGGACCCCCCCGAAAATGTCCCCAAGGACCCCCAAGAACCCCAAAAATGTCCCCAATGACCCCTCCCCCCAAGCACCCCCAGGAACCCCCCCCAGAGACCCCCAAAGTCCCCCCAAACCCCCCAGGAACCTCCTCAACCCCCCCCCCAAATGTCCCCCAGACCATCAGGGAACCCCAAAAAGCCCCCAAGGACCCCACAGGAACCCCCAAAATCCCCCCAAGGACCCTCAAAATCCCCCCCTAAGCTCCCCAAACCCTCCCAGGGACACCCAAAATCCCCCTAAGGACCCCAAAAGCCCGCCCAAAGCCTTCCCCCAAATCCCCCAGGACCCCCAAAAGCCCCCCCAAAGCTCCCCCCAAACCCCCCAGGGACCCCCAAAGTGTCCCAAGGACCCCCAACCCCCCCCAAGGACCCCAAACCCCCCCCCAAGGACCCCCACCCGTGTGCCCGCCCCCCCAAATCCCCCAGGGACCCCCAATAGCTCCCCCAAAGCCCCCCCAAACCCCCAGGGACCCCTGAAGTGTCCCCAAGGACCCCCAAAGTGACCCCAAGGGCCCCAACCCCCCCCCAGGGACCCCAAACTCCCATCCAGGGACCCCCAACCCCCCCCCAGGACCCCCACCACCCATGCCCCCCGCCCCCCAAATCCCCAGGGACCCCCAAAAGCCCCCCCAAAGCCCCCCCAAACCCCCCAGGGACCCCCGAAGTGTCCCAAGGACCCCCAAAGTGACCCCAAGGACCCCCAACCCCCCCCCAGGGACCCCAAACTCCCATCCAGGGACCCCAAACCCCCCCCCAGGGACCCCCAAACCCCCCCAAAAAGCCCCCCCGGACTCACTGGGCCCCTTGACGGTGACCTTGAGCTCGCCGCTGCCGGCGCCCTTGGTGTAGACCTTGAAGTCGGCCGGCTCCTTCACCCGCAGCCCCTTGGGCTGCAGCCCCCTCCCCACCGCGCGGCACGCCGACGGGTTGCAGGCTGCGGGGACGGGGGACGGGGGTCAAAACCCGGGGGAAACCCCCAAAATCCTGGGGGGGAAACCCTGAAAGCCAGGGGGGAAACCCAAAATCCCGTGGGAAACCTAAAACCCCCAAGGGGGACCCCAAAATCCTGGCAGGGAACCTCAAAACCCCATAGGGGAACCCTAAAACCCCACAGGGGAACCTAAAATCCTGGGGGGGACCCCAAAACCCCATGGGGGACCCCAAAATCCTGGCTGGGAACCTCAAAAACCCCATGGGAAGAATCCTAAAATCCCATAGGGGAACCCTAAAACCCCACAGGGAAACCTAAAATCCTGGGGGGAACCCCAAAACCCCATGGGGGACCCCAAAATCCTGGGGGGGAACCCAAAAACCCCATGGGGAAACCTAAAAACCCCATGGGGTCCCCAAAATCCTGGCAGGGAACCTCCAAAACCCCATGGGAAGAAACCTAAAATCCCATAGGGGAACCCTAAAACCCCATGGGGGACCCCAAAATCCTGGGGGGGAACCCCAAAACCCAGGGGGGGAACCCAAAATCCCCAAGGGGGACCCCAAAATCCTGGCAGGGAACCTCAAAAACCCCATGGGAAGAAACCTAAAATCCCATAGGGGAACCCTAAAACCCCACAGGGAAACCTAAAATCCTGGGGGGGAACCCCAAAACCCCATGGGGGACCCCAAAATCCTGGGGGGGACCCCAAAACCCCATGGGGGACCCCAAAATCCTGGGGGGGAACCCCAAAACCCAGGGGGGGAACCAAAATCCCCAAGGGGGACCCCAAAATCCTGGCAGGGAACCTCAAAAACCCCATGGGAAGAAACCTAAAATCCCATAGGGGAACCCTAAACCCCACAGGGAAACCTAAAATCCTGGGGGGGAACCCCAAAACCCCATGGGGGACCCCAAAATCCTGGGGGGGACCCCAAAACCCCATGGGGACCCCAAAATCCTGGGGGGAACCCCAAAACCCAGGGGGGGAACCCAAAATCCCCAAGGGGGACCCCAAAATCCTGGCAGGGAACCTCAAAAACCCCATG
>NW_028153943.1:0-17500 GCF_964211835.1 Anser anser
ACTGGGGCATTTTGGGTTCCCTGCACACTATTGTGCCTCTGTGATCTTTCATGTTTGTGACAATGAGCTTTTAATCATCTAACCATTCAGGACTCATTTCACATTATCTCCCCTTTCTAATTAGAAAGTAAAATGCATACTGATAAAATGAACACTATGTAAATGCAGTGTTTTTGAGTGGGCTACATATCATCTAGCTATATATACAAACTACACATCTAAATCTGATCTAGTCACTCAGATTAGTCAACTTCTAACATAAACACTAACAGAGAAATTGGAACTGAGAACTGAAGTAAGAGCTGATTATTTCACCGCAGCATGGTGCATCCCCCCAAAAAGAATTCACCTGTCAGAAAGCCAATGACCCATCTCTGCTTCACTGGGAGAACAGCACAGTTCTGTTGTAAAGACAAATGGATTTAAAAAGCATATGAAAAATGACTCCAAATAAGTATCATTTTGTCTTTTTATAAAAACATTTTTTCTTCATGTTATTGAAGGGGTTAGTTGGTTCAGTTCATTTATTTATTTATTTATTTTCCCTGTTTTCCCTAGTAGGATTCAATGGAAAAGTCAAACACACAATAGAGAAATCTGGTAGGAATGACAATGTTTGCATGTACTTATGCTTGTATGTTTTGCAAACTCTCATCCAGAATTAAGTATATAAAACACCACTAAAAATGCCTGATTCACTTCAGTTTTTCACCACTGAATAACTGCTTATTTTAAGAGGGTACATCAGTCTAAAACAGGAGTGACACAGGAGAGAACTGGTTCAAGGGAAGCCTAGTTTATAAGGAAGCTAATAGAAATGAAGGTAACAGTATGTGTTAAGTTTATTCCTTGCCTCTTCTTTAAAATTAAGGGAGATATCAAAATCTGGAACACAACCTAATTTCTTTATTGGCTTATATAATACCTCTTAATATGTATTACCCCAACAACACAGACATTGATTTTGCTGTTATTTTATATACCAGGACCACACTGAGTTTCATTGTGCTATGAAACAGTATTGTTGTTACGTGTATTGACATCTGAGAGTTTGTACAGTTTACATTTGTTAAATATAAAAAGTGAAAGCCAGACACTGTACAAAAAGAGCCTGAGAGTGGTGGGAGCTTTTTTTTTTTTTTTTTTTTTTTTTTTTTAATTAAGTCTGGAAATTGCACTGTGTTCAAATAATGATAGGAACTTACTTTCATTCAAATTTCTTCAGAGATTTTGAGATTTGACCTTCAAGTCCACTAGAAACCCATCAAATGATTTACTCTGCACTTCTGTTTGGAATGAATTATTCCAGTTCATCTCACGTGTAACACAAGGAAGAGCAGATGGACTGGTATTGGGATGATTGAGGTGTTAGTGGGCTGAAAGGTAATTAAGAAAATACACTGGTTAAACAAGCCTGTGAAAGTCAGAAAGTATTCCATCATAAAGTAAAAGGTCAAATTATTGTCTATCTGATAAACATGTGATATCTATTAAATGTCTAATATTCCCAGAAGGAAAATTATTCTTTTTTTCTTTCCTACTCTTTTGATTTTATGCAGCAATCTTAGAAAGACTGAATAATGAATTCACCTACAATGTAAGTTCAATGTAGTACAATGTATATGACCAAAATATCAAAAAAGTCTCTAGTTGTCTTCAAGCACAATTTGTTTCTTCATAGGTACTACGATCTGAAGATGACTAAGTTCATGTATCTGTCTCTACACCGCATGTGTGTGCTGAACTTAAACATTGATTTCAGTTTTAAAGCTGTTTCTTAAGCTGCATAGTTAATATAACAGCTCTGCGGATGCCAATACAGGCTCTGCTGGCAACAGAAGCTCATTCCAGTGTACTTAGCCTGAGCTGCACTAACACTCCCCAAATAGTGAAGATACTAATTGAAACCAGCCAATTAGCCTTGCTCTCTTATCAGTGGAAGATCACAATTTACAAAGAGTAATTTTCCAATCTATTTTGGATGGATCAGCTTTGTAAGGTATTTTGATTGGATGTTTTCCTGCTGACTCCCAGCTATTTTCTTCCACTGACCACTCTTAGCTTCCTGGGGTACTTGGGCTCTCTGGATGTTCCAGGTTCTCCATCTCCCCAGATGCATTTAATTATAATGATTAACCTCTATTGTATGGTACTGATGTCCTATTGATTATCGGTCTGGACATTTACTTTGTTAATACCCATATGCACAAAAGTATTAGCAATTAGCACAATATGTTAGTTCATGCTCTATATCTTTAAAGATCATATATGTGCATTACTGGTTACATACATCTTCCAACCTACAATACAACAGCACAGGTGTTTGAGTAGACCTTTTCAGACCTTTAATGGCATCTTGCTTTTTAATCTATTTTCTGTCTGCTTGGTAATCATGCTCTTGGGTTCTTTGTTATGTCACTTGTACAGCTACATTAATAGATTTTGTATTTTTCAGCTTTCATATCACTGCTTTAGCTTGCACTTATCTCTCCCTGCCAGCTACAGAGGGAGCTGGATGACTGCTTCAAACTAGACACTTAGTTTTCAAGCAGCTAAACTTGGAAGAATATACTTCACATCCATAATACTTTTGGTTCCCAAAGTGAGACTTTGAGAAAGGTTTGATTTTTAGAAAAGACAGAACCTCCATCTTCTGAATACGAAGCCCAGTTAAATTAAGCACTCAGAAGCTGAAGTGCTCAAAATCACCAAACACTTTTGACAGCACTGATTAATGAAATACAGATTCAAAGAGATTCTCCCTGCATAAGATAGAGAGCACTCTTTCAACTAGTGCTATCTTTAAAACTTACATAAACATTAATCATGCCTACTGTGAGCTGACTCCGTTCTTCACTTTACAACCAGAAAGGCTCCCCTCTCCCCAAAGTGACTGAAACCTTAATAGTTTAGATGTATATTAATATGTGCATACATATTATAGAACATATAGTCCAGGGAGAGAAATGTTTTTTAAACACAAGACTGTGTACTTGGGATATCAGCTGTTACTCTTGATTATGTTAGAGGATTAATTGTATCCTCTACAAAGGTCAGTGTAGCAAGTGAAGATGGCAAAGAAACTGCTTTAGAGATGGCTATCTCCTGGATAAATTAACTGGTGCTTTACCCTGATTATGGTTTATTCTATATTCCAAAGAAGCTTAAGTAGGTGAATCTCACAGTCAATAAATACAGATTACTCAGCTTTCATTGGAAACTGATCTTCTCCACAAGGGAAATCTATGGTAGACCTGATCCTTAAACACAATGAAAATATTTCACTTCCCAGTGCTGACAAATGGTGCCTAGGTTTGGTACTTCATCAAATTGGACGACTAATGCAGTGAAGTAACTCATACATTGATTATGCTTTGCTCTTTTTAGTGTATGTAGAGACACATAATTTAATAAATTAGTGAATATAAATTAGTGAATCTTTCTTACTTTGGTTTCTTTTTCTCTCTTGCCAAAAAAAAAAAAAAAAAAAAGTGGATGAGAACAATGATTTGCTCAAAAAAAAGCATGCATGGGTCTATATTCTTCTAAATCTTAAACAATTTATAGTGAGGCAGAGTGAGTGATTTATAGGTACAGTAGAGTGAGGAAGAGGAAAGGTTTTATCTCTAAAAGGAATGAACCATGTTTCCTTTTTCTTGTTGTTGTTCAAAACTTTTGTCATAATGATTACAGGATATGATTATCTGCTCAAACATATATTCTAAAAGAGATGGATCAAGAGTCTATTCTATGCTTATGAATTCTTACATGGAGTAGTATTTATATTGTAAATATTAACACTTTTTTTTTTTTTTTTCAGTCACAGGACAAAATTGGTCCCTGCCATTCAGGTTTGAGCAAATCATCATTACCATCCACCAACTAGTTACAATGTACTAGTACTAGTTATTCTTATTATCATTGTTACAAAATGAGGAATGAAAAAAGAAATAAAGCCATCTCCAGAATACAGAGAGTAACAAAAAAAACAAACAAACCAACAAAAACAACAACAACAACAAAAAACACAACAGTCAGACTTCATCACAGAATGAATGGGGAATCAAAGCCTCAGCATGTCATCAGGGACTGGACAACAAATGGGCTGTATATGTGACTGGTCAAATGGAAAATAGGATGTCTTCCCAGGCAGCAGGACAGAAACCACCCCAAAAACAATTCTGACAAATAGAGGAAAACAAGCTAGTCTCTGCTACTGCATTGAAGCAGTATAGAACAATAATCCTGCTCTTTTTTGCTCAATTTATAACCTCACAAAGCATAGGTGCAACTAGGTTAGCAAGGCATAGACTTTCCATTGAAGGTCTGTTAGGTTTTACTCATAGAGTAACTGAGGTCATTAATATCAAAGCACTTGTCTAATACATATTAAAAATCCATCTTGGAATATGGCTGTATTAATAAAGAATTTAGTTTTAAATTATGTTAGAAAACAACACGAAACAAAAAACAGAGCTCAGCATGCCAGCTCCCTACAACACTTCTGTCGTTGACAACCTTGAAGAAAAAGTTTATTATTACTGCAAGAGGTATTTCAAAAGATCAAAGACAAGTACGTTTATCAGAAAGGATATTTTTGAGAGTATAGAATTTAGAACTTTAAATTATCTTAAGAAATCCAATAATAAAAATCAGTCAGTTCTACTCCAAATCCATGACATCAGTGAGGCACAGTAATGAATACAGATTGATGCCCAAGCATACCTTATGAAAAATTATCTATGTCTCTGTAGCAGGAAGCCTGAGTCGAAAATCTTAGAAAACATTGAGGTTACATCTTAGAAAACAGAGAGGTCAAGGGCATGACATCAGAAGCAAGATGGAAATATTCAAGAAATAGAGGAAGGCTGCAGAACTTAAACAGCCATTCAAGAATAACATATTACAGCAGAGTGAGAAATATAGCAAAAGATAACAAATATACAGAAACAGAAAATTCCTGAAAAAAAGAAAAACAATCCAAACACATCGCTACAGAAGATTAATAAAAACTTGCACTTAGTTTAGGGCACAGAAAACTACATTTTCCAGAGAAAAGGTCTCATACAGTCTGATTAAACACACTAATTACATTACATGAATTAAAGAAAATAATATTAAATATATATATATATTCAGCAGACAAATTAGGAAAGAAGACTCAGGAAAAAAAAGCATGAAAACTGGATATTTCCCATACAAGAGATAAGCATAACATCTCCACACAATCTTATCAAGAGAAATCACATATCAGAACAATGTTAATTACAAAAAATAGCTTAGATCATCAGGAATTTTCTAGCTATTGACTGATCACATTTCCCAGTGTTTCCAAGTTATTTGAGATAACTCAAATAGATGAGGGACTGAGATCAACCAGCATAATTCTAGCTGTGTTTTTGGTTTATTTGTTTCCTGTGCCTTTTTAAAATTCCAATTTAAAATGCATAAATATGGCAGAAAACTGATCAGTATTACTTGAAGTGACTAATTGAGTCTAACCATATTTCTTGTGCTTCTTGCATGCCCATAACTATGGCTCCATAATGCACATATTTCAATAAGAGAAGTAAAAATTCATTTTCCATCAGGGTGAAAATGCTAGTGGGTTTAACTGTCTTCCTGAAACATGGTAACTGAGAGATCCCAGTGTTCACATTTCTCCTTCCTGAGCAATGTTTTTTTTTATCAGGGAACCATTATGGCAAAAAAATGTGCTCTACTCTCTTTTTTCCTGTCAATGTCTTTGGATGAATCCCAAATGGGTGCTCTGTTTTACCAGACTGGGTTACTCTGATATCTTACATGTATGAAGCAAGTAAACTGAAGTATCATGGTGGACCTGATGCAAGTTATGAGTGCATATCTTCCCATACAAAATGTGTCTAAATATGCCTGTCCTTAAAATTAGAAATTTGCAAAAACTTTCAGGAAGGAAGATAATCAGTGTGAAAAGGCATCTAGATAGTCTAGCACTGTTGTGAAGAAGGCATATAAATTCTACCCCAGTCCCACGCTGACTTCAGTTTGCCTTAAATCTTTCACTGGGTCAAGCTCTAAGTGAATCAAGAAGGACATTTTCTTGATCCTATAAAATACATCTTTCCATATGAGTAGTTACGTTTTAGTTTGGGATTATGGAGAAATTTGGGAAAAAGCCTGGTCAAAGGAAGTTAGAATTGATTTTTCTGTGATTCAGAATGACAGATTCATCAAATCACAATGAACTATTTATTTATTTATTTATTTATTTATTTATTTATTTATTTATTTATTTATTTATTTTTCTTCCTCCTGGATTCCCAGTGGATTACTGCGGTAAGGTCTGACTATCTATTTAAGAAATTTCCTATCTAAAAATGAGTCTTCCCAGTTCAATACATTTTTATTTAGATTGTTCCCTTCTTGAGGAAACTCATGAGAATTGACAGGCTGCAGAGCCCTGACAGTTCAGCAAGTCAGCAGAGGACCATTAGCTACAGAATCAAGCTCAAACTTTTTTCAGGACTGCTTTTCTGTAGGTGGATAAGATACCAATAGCTGAATGAACTAAAGCTAGGAGATGACTTTATATCTGTTTTGTTTTAAAAATATATATATATTTTTAAAGAACCTTAAAAATACCTTAAATTTACATCACTTATGCTCTGGAGGACCTATTTTTCTTCCTCTGCTTTTACCTTGTTACATTGATCTGCAGTGTGACAGGAATTGTCTTCATTCAGAAATAAAGTATGTAAACTTTTTTGATCAGACTACACTGCAGTGACAGAATAACTTCCATCTTAACTCTAGTATTGTCATATTAGGATCAGGCAAAGCAGAAATAACCCATTGATTATATTATCTGAGGTCAAGTGATCTAACAGAAAGTCTTTCACAGATGCCTGATCAGAAACCTAGTGTACATAAAATGGTTGATTTATAGCTCACAACTTACAGTTGTAAAAGAAGAAACAACTGTTTGCTTGAGCTGAAGAATGGAGATTCTAATGCAGTATCTATATGCTTAATACCAATCTCAACTGGTGTGCAGGGGTGAAACTATTAAATAGTTGAAAAAACAAATAATTTTTCCTCCGAATACCAAATATAACATTAAGTCTGAAAAATATATATATTTTTAAGGGAATATATATATATATATATTATTCTTGTCAAATTCAGACAGGCTTTCCACTTTCGGAGTTCTTTGACTTATATATAATCATATCTTGTTTAGGTATGACTAGCACTGCAGTTACATCAGAAAGTAACATGATTCTGATCATCAGCTTCATTCTCCTTTCCTTTGTTTTATTCCATTGATATTTTTTAAAGTTTCATTCCTTTCTTTAGTTGGGGGATATTTATACTTACATTTACTTAAAATCTGCCCTTTAAAAGTTGGGAATTTCTAAATAGGACTGCTACAAAAACTGATCTCTGTTGTGTTTGTCTTGTGCATTTAATACCTACACTTAATTCTTTCTTCTCTTTAATAAATCATGAATGTGAAATATTCTAGGGTAGTTTGTGGTTTTCCTTTTTTTCTGATTTTTCCTTTTTTTCTAAGTTGTACTCACATACATATGTACCTCATATAGCAACATTGTGAGTCTGAAGAGAAATACTGGAACAATATAATTTCTTAGTTTGTAAAGGGGCTGAAGTGCTAGGAGAGTACCCCAAATCCAGAATCAAAATCTGCCATTATCCCAGTGTCACCTACATACTGAACTAGGATGAGCTGACGTATTAAATTCACCAATTTACAAATGTTAAAAAATATGACCAAGTAGACTCCTCAGACCTAGTTGCAGGTAACCAAATGAATCTTGGTATCTTAGTACCTAGCTCCTACTCTAACAGGTTGCCATATATCATTGATGTTTATGCCTCTGATATATTGCTCTAAAAAGCATTCCTAATCTGTACAACATGGAGAAAAACTTGAAAACAAAATCAGAGTCTCCTTGGCTTGAGTATATAGATAGTCCTTACCAAGGGAGGTGAGGTAGACATTAAAAACATAGTCATGTAATCCACACATCAAACTCTACAGAAAGCATAGTTTCCATTACTTTTTGGTGAATGAGTGATATCCAGAGTGAAGATCTTTGTTGTGCCCGTATTTCAAGTTCAGCTCAAGCTCTGCTAACATTCAGACTATCTAGATGCATGGCTTGGGAGATAGGTTGAGTCTCCCAGAGTTTAGTTCACATGTAAACTCATCCAACATAATGACTACTCTACGCAGTAGTTATCTACTGACATAAATTGTATAAACTTTCATGGACATAATATCTAACAGGCCAGCTAAATAATGTAAACTCCTTCACAGGAAGGTCCCATATTGGGTGCAGCAGACAGCTAGAGACACACAGCCTTTCTGAGCTGTAAGCACATTGGGTCTGCACTAGAGGCCCACAAAGTTCACTGCCAAAGCACTCATGGCTATTGTTCACCGAGAGTTTGAATAGGTGTTTTTTTTTTTTTTTTATTTGTCTCTGTGAATCTACTCTAAGCTGGAACTCAAATTAAATATGATCATGTCACTCGTCTCAGAAAAATACAGGAGAAGAGGAAATGACAGTCAAAATATTTTGTTCAAAGAGTAAGAAAATGGAGTTCTCTTCTTCCTTTTTATTTTTTATTTTTTATTTTATTTATTATTTATTATTTTTTATTTTTTATTTTTTTATTGTGTCTTCAATGATTGGTTATTCCTTCACATTTTCAAGTTTTCTTCATAATCACTAAAACTAGTGTTAAAAGACAATTTAGACATAAATGCATATGACATCTTCTAAAAGAAGTGTTGCTATTCCAGTCTGACCTAATTTCATCTAATTCTGTAGTTTATGTGTTGATGTATCCTGGCAAATTACATATATTATGCTAATTAAAATTATCTTATGTTAATCTGAATTAACAGTATTTTCCAGTGCTACTTGTTATCATTTTTCTGCATTGAACTACTCATATCTTAAGGACTTTATATGTCTTATATCACTGCAATAACATCTGACATTTCTACTCTTCAGATAGAAGTAAACCATGTTTTGTTTTAGGAGTAGGGGACATGGAACACAGAAGTGTTGCAGATATTCTTAAATGGAAGCAATGAAAAGCCAGTTCTGACAGAAGAACATTAAACAAATGAAGTTAAATACAATATGTCAAATGTTTATTGGAAAACAAACAAACAAAAACAATGATGCTTTTATGTCTCACATTTGGAGTTAGAAAACCACTGGTACGCCTGTTGAGAAGAATATATTTAGACATAGTTTATAGAAGCCTATCAAGAAAAAATAATAAATTGAATTGTAGAAAATCAACTTGGAAAGAAATATTCTGTGTATTAGCTAATATTTCAATAAATAAATAAAGTATATGTATAAAAACTCACACTATGTAATTCAACTGCTACTTCTAATAATGTGCTCATGGCAGTTTTTCCAGAATTGCCATATTAAGCAAAACAGTACATGTGCTAATGCTTAAAATTATTTTGAGAAGAATAAGTCTTTGCCTTTAGAGAGCCTTGAGCTACAGACTGCCATTACCTACAGGTGTAGCTGCACCCCTGACGTTAACAGGGAGGGTGAAATGTCTGCTCTAAAACTCTCCTTGTTTATATATACCCTGTGTAAATGCAAGAGTTGAATGGTGGGAGTACATGCTAGATTGTGTGTGCCAGAGTAATACAGGACTACAGCTAATCTGGAGCTTTAGTGACCCTGGAGAGAGGAACCATGTCTCTGCATAGCCATCAGACTTGCATAACTACCTCTATCTCAGAAGAGGAGTAGAGACCAAGGCACATGGTCAAGGATTGCGATGGTGGGGTTAGGATCTTTTTTTTTACTTTCTTTCTTTTTTCCTTTTCCCCTCATTTAAGCTGTGTACGATAATTTTATAGACACTTATGTCATCGATTACATCATCTGTCTCCACAGTTTACTGATCACCATTTCTTTTAAAGCATAGCTTCTCAGACAGAGACAAGAAAATCTCTTAAAAGGCACTGCCACCATTCGTGACATTTGTTGGCCTCTGTGGGAAGTGTATGGCTGAATAAGAGCCCAGTGCTGTCCTGTGAAGGCACTCTGCAGGAAGAAATTACCCTGGCTGCAACCAGTTGAGGCATCACATCTACTGATTATGTCATGTAGAGATAATGTCACTCCTCTTAGGCAGTTGGGATTTTCCAGGAAAATTATTCAGTATCTGTGCCTTCTGACTGTCAGTTATTCACATCAAATCCAAAGTTATTTCAATTATATGGGACAAGTTAGGTTTTGTTGACTATTTTGTTATTCTTCTATATCTCTGTTTTTCATTAAATATTTCATCATGTTTCATTAAAGACATTCAACATCTATTCTCAATAACTAACTTTGAGATCTGACTATACTGTTCATCAAAATAAGTTATTTAATAAGCTTTGGCATTATTTTCCATTTGGAATAATAATCTCAGCCTGATCTTTCACTATTACAACTAAAACAATACAAATGTATTCAAAATACTAATCTGCATATATTAACTTTTGGGTAAAGTTTTCCTCGATGCATTTTCAATATTTTTTAATTAAGATCCAAAGTTTTCTAATGGATTATTTTTATTAGGGATATATCTTTTGTCTTCCACCATTAAAATCTCCCTCACTGTCTTCCTGAGCACAGATAAACCCAAAGAAGAAAAACACTGGACAGAATTTTGTGCAATTACATTTCGACATTGTATTGGGTTTGGATCTACAGCCAGGTCACTGAACTGGAGACAAGCAATTTTAATGTCCTGCACTTTCATTGATTCATTTGCCAATGCCCAACCAATGTTTGACAGTAGGATGATCAAACTGAATGAAGCCAAAAGAAAAAAACAGAGAATGCTCAGAATCCAACAGTGTTGGAAACTAGAATTTAAGACTAAGTTGGAGGGTAAAAAGGAAGGGAAATTGTAAACAGGATGTTGGGACAGACTGTGTCAAGAGGGCAAAACTGGAAACTGGGCTAGTTCAGTCTGTGTTTTAAAACTAAAAGGCTAAGGCTGATTTTCAGCTTTAATATTTTATGAAAGAATTTTCAATATTAATAAATTATTTTATTTCCCATTAGTATATCAAATTCTTAATTCTTCTGACACCAAAGGATATTTGTCTCACAGCTTTAACAGTCGTGGAGCTTGCTTGTTCTTTTACAGTCCGAATTTTGTAATTTATCTTTACAAATAAGGGAGAAAGTGGAAATTTGCAGGGATAATTTATACTGTGCTAATGTGACTGACTAACATAAGTGGGGTGAATTGCTTTTTGAGTCTCTCTCTCCCCTTTGTCTACAGAAAAAAAGCTTATATTACATATTTGAAAGCCTTTCTGACTGACCCAGATATGCAGTATGACCCATGCTGAAGTATTAAGGGACATCTATCAAATAGATTAACCACCAAAAGTTTCTGATGTCATGGCACAGAAAGGTAATGGAAATGTTCAAAATCAGAAAGCAGAGACGGTGTAGCTGTAGTCACTGTGGAAACAAAGCAATGATGCTTTACTTATTTCTTAGGGTCCTGGTATATCTTTTGTGATCTGTTCATATGTTGCAGTAAGGCTTCTTCACTTTCTCTTGTGGAACATGCACTCAACAACCAGGACATGCAGACTTAATAGAAGGTCTAGAGACTTAGGTAAAAATTTAGAACCCAGACAGGGTTAGATGTGACTAGTAAACATTACTTGCCAGTAATTTTGACTCTTTTTTTTATGTTCTGAGCTGTGATACCTCTGTAATGGATGCACTTAGCAGGAACAATCCTTTATAATACGCTAAAAGCAGATATAAGTAAAATAACCTAAACCACATCCATTGTTAATAATTGATGTTCATTCAGCATTGGCAAGCATTGATTATAGGCTTAAAAGGAAGTTCTTGCAATATTGATTTGGATGCTTTTGACCTGAAACTGAAAGCTGCATGCACTTAGTGGAAGTCAGTCACATTTCTTAAAAATTAAGCAGTCATTAAGTTTATGAGATTCACTACCCTGTTTTTGTGTGATATACTGTATGTCCTTGAGGAAATGTCAAATATGTGTTAAACATTGCAACTTTTGAAAATAGACTAGCATAACAAATAACAAAAAAAAAAAAAGCAATACGTTCTGGAATTCTGTCTGCGATATATTGGGAAAGACAGATGATTTGCTAAAGAACTATCTTTTTAAAGGAAAAAAAAAAAGAAAAGGGGACATGGGAGCATGGCGGGGGGGGGTGGGGGGGAGGCTTGTATCAGCTGTTTTTTCTATCAGCTTTACTGCTCTGTCTTAATACCAGTGTCACAGCTTGACTGAATCCTTGGCTGAAAAATACAGTTGCAAACAAGACTAAAGACAGGGAAAATATAGTTGGATGAAGCACTTATATAATTGTTATTATATTATTGAAGAACAATGTGTGATTGGAAATGAACTGTAGGTTTTGGAGATAATTCCATTTCCATGAAATGTCTGAAACGCAAGCACAAATTTCATTTGTCATTAAGCAGTATTTAACAAGTTTCATTTTTGTGCTAGTTTCAATAGTACTCCTTCAAGAATAACCTCCACTTCCACCTCAGAATCAGTACCGAAAAATGTCAATGAAATTTCTGTTGACTTGAAACTTATTAATAGGAAAATGACCATTGCTGAATGTAATGTAACTTGATGATTTATTTGGAACAATTTCTTTTAAGTAGATATGTAAAAAGATTGGAAGAACATACACGTAAATACTTCAGTTTTTTAAATACTGAGTGAAACCAATCAAAGTTCTTTTGCAGTCATAATTAATCATTGAAATATTGAGATGTTCTTTATTCCATCAAATGAGGTTTTCAAAAGGTTGACAGAGTACGTTTTTTCTACTAGTTAATGAAGAGCTGCGTAAAAGCTGTTTAAACACTTATTTAAAAGATCAAAGAGAGAAAGCTGGAATGATAATCTGAAAAACAGATCTTACAGAAGGCAGAGAAAGCTGGTAGCTTGTAACACATATCCAGAAGTAGGGAGGAACTTCCTGCATATGATGCGATACAATGACCAGCTTCTGCCAACAAATGATTTAGCTCAGCCTTTCATTATAGAGAGTTTGTCCTAATCTTTTCATCTTCATTTGTGAATACAATAGACTATATTAAAGATTTTGGCAAATGTGGAGTAAATCATTGAAAATGTGAGAAGAGTAGCACACAGAAAGCATGCTTGGGTAAGACTGTAAGGGATGATTGCCTTTTTTTTAGAAGTAGACATTTTTTTTCCGTTAACTGGATACAAATATTTGAAGTGTTTGGCTGTTCTGATAACATAGACTTAGCTAATATAAGATCCATATGACTCTGTCTAATAAAATTGCAAATGTGTAAAGGTCAAAAATATAAATTGCATTGATTTTGATCCCATGAAATAAACTACTGTAATTGTACTGTAGCATATTTTCCAATGACCTACAAGTCAGATGCATTGTTTGATAAAAAGGTGTACCTTCTACATCTTTTGATCACATTGTTTTGCCAGATAAGGTTTGAGAATACAACCTTCAGCTTAAACAAGCCTTTTCAGCTTGAACAATAAAAAATGTCAACTCCATGTGTGAGAATTTCCCTAATATTCCTAGTATGACAAGCAAAAGTCAAATCCAACAAAATTAATATATATTAATCAAACTTGATCTAATTCCAGTCTAATCTGAGAGGCAACTTTATTTTCATGGTTTTATCCTGTAAAATGCTCCTAAGTAAGGCGCTAAAACTTAAAGACCTATTAAATAGCATTGATGTTCAATGAAAGAAAATTACCACAAGACTGCTCATAAATTTAAGGGATGTTTTTTTCCTCTTCCCAAATTTTGTAGAATAGAATCCTGGCTCCCATGTCATGCAGCTAACTAGAACACTGGGCATAACATTTGACTAGAAAAACAGTATTAAACCCATAAACAAGTACCCCTTAAACAGCAGAACTGTTTCTCCTGTCCTTTTGGTGACTACACTTTAAAAATATACAAAGGGGTGGAGAAGAGCAAGAAACTGAGATGGAGTCTGGTCCACCCAGAGGTCAATGGCTGATCACTTCTGGTTTCATTCTCTTGGTGGTTGGCTCTGTAAATTCTAAGGCTGACTCACAGTTTTAATAAAACATAATTTGCACAATTTTATATAATGGAACAATTCTTTCTTTTTTCTGGCACCTATACTCTGTAAGATTTAAAACCTATGCAGCAGTAACTAAGTGTTTATTTTTGACTCATATCTGGTCTGGGTCCTGATTTACATTAGAAATAAAAACTCACACTTGGAATTAAAATGACTGGAACATTCCTTTTGATGATTCCGTGCTTCTGAAAGGCTAATCGTTTTATGTCGTTATACACACAACAGAAAAACTTTCCGAAAAGGCTGGCTTCATTCTCCCCAGGCCACAGTTCTTCAGTTTAAAACAGAAATAATATTTGCACCTGATTTTGCACACGGTAGATGCATTTGGTATATAAGGATGTTGCTGTGAGAGAGATCATCACAGAAATCTTGAAAATAATATCGCCAGGTGAGACTGGAGTCATTTTAGGTAATAACAGCTTTTGTGGTGTAACAGATCCTGTTTGCAGCAGATGAAGGAGCATATCAGCTAAAGTTTTGCAAACAGGTCAACTCTAGAATTCTTTAATATTGACTGTTTTCCTTAGTACTCTTTCAGGCCTCCAGACTTCTTAGCCTTGCTATTTACCTCTGTAACTCTTTCCCTTCTCAATAAAATAATTTCACTCTAAATGAATAGATTAGATCTGAAACCAAACTGCATAATTGTTTTTCAACTATAAAGGAAGGTCATAATAAATCACTCTGTACCCACAGATATATTTTTGTCCTTCTATTTTGATAAAAAATATTCCTTTCTCAGTATGTCCCTAGAGTTTTGAAGAGCATTCATTCAATTCCATTAGCTTTTACAGTGAAATATTTGTGCTACAATGAAACCTTTTGGTTTCAGGTGATAATGTGTCACCTGATATTTAACAACAATCATTGTGTTAAATGTATATAGGATAAAATAGGTAAGATCCTAAAGAATTTATGGTTCATGAACAAGATGGGAAACAGCAGTAATGAGGAAGAGAGGAACAATTGATAATGAAGAACTTGACATCACCACTTTTTTTTTATAATAATTATTATTTTAATTGTAAATGCAAATTTGTGCAAAGAGACACAAAGCAATAGCAAAAACATTTAACATACTACAATTATATCTCTTAACAGGAAGGTTATTCCATAATTTGAACTCTGGGACTTCTGCCTAAGATTTCAAAATGTACCTATAGAATTTTTGTAAGCATCAATTTTAATAAATTTCTGTTCTGCAATTTTAAATGTCTACATGCACTAGAAATTCTGAGAGAATAAAGACCTCAGTTCCCATTACTGTCATTCATAGAGATTTGAAGTAAGCACAATGTTGTGGTTTAACCCGGCTGGCAACTAAACACCACACAGCCGTTCGCTCACCCTCCCCCCTCCCTCTCTGGGATGGGGGAGAGAAACGGGAAAGTGAAGCCGGTGAGTTGAGATAAAGACAGTTTATTAAGACAGGAATATAATAATAACAATAATAATAATAATAGTGATAATGATAATAGTATTAATAATAATAATGTGTAAAGAACAAGTGATGCACAATGCAATTGCTCACCACCCGCTGACCGATGCCCAGCCTATCCCCGAGCAGCCGGCCCCCCCACCCCGACCAGCCACCCCTATATATTGTTTAGCATGACGTCAGATGGTATGGAATACCCCTTTGGCCAGTTTGGGTCAGCTGTCCTGGGTCTGTCCCCTCCCAGCTCCTGCTGCACCCCCAGCCTGCTCGCTGGCAGGACAGAGCGAGAAGCCGAAAAGTCCTTGGCCTGGTGTAAAAACTGCTCTGCAACAATTAAAACATCAGCATGTTATCAGCGCTCTTCTCACCCTAATCCAAAACATAGCACCCTACCAGCTACTATGAGGGAAAATTAACTCTGTCCTAACTGGAACCAGGACACACAAATAGGAGAAAGGATGCAGTATATACAGTTTATTTTCTCTCCATTCTTTATCCCAGAGCAAGGAGTCATGGAGGGCAACAGAATGAATGGTAGATGGGTCCTCATTTACTGAACAGAGCTGAACTGGTACAAATAATGTCATAGCCTTCACATCCTTAAATTAGTATGTGCCAGCCAAGTCCCTCCTACAACCTTAGGCTCTGTGCAAGCTGTTATGAATGTCACCAGCTGTACATAGCCCTGAGGTGCAACTCTTTCTTAATCATTTCAATGCAATTTGCTTAGGCCAATATTGAAAATGGCATTCATAATATCCTGAAACCTTGTTTGCAGAGGCCACAGGGTAGATAAGAAAAGAAATGGGGATCTCTACGCCTGCTGTAGGCTTCTGAAGGATTGCTTTCCTGGAGGATATTTCCATGTAAATGCTAATGTACTGAAAATCTGGCCTATATGCCCACAGGCTACAAATGAAGCAGGCTAGAGAAAATTGCTTATAAGGAATTCCTCTTCCTCTTCCTTCCCCTGTTCCTTTAGTTACCTTGAAAGATTGATTATGCAGTCTGAACTTAGCAGTATGGACTCAGCTGGACTTAGCCAAATACAACATTGTAATCTTTCAGCTTGCCTTCTTCTTCAGCACTTCAAAAATAACCTGCAGCAACCTTGCTGCAGGTAGACCTTGGTTGCCAATGGGCTGGCCCTGACAACACGTTTATGAAAATATGCTAAATTCATGAAGTGGGTATACTATCAGCAAACTTTATGTTTTTAAATAGTCAAACAAATAATCATACAATAAAAAAGAACCTAAATGTAGAGAAATGCAATTCTTCTGAGTGAAATAGTAATGTAAATAATATACTTCTCCCCTATTTAGTTATCTTCATCTCCTTAATTTTATTCCAGAAAAAATATAAATAACTTTAAGAGATTCATATCTGACTACAATTATTGACTGAAATTGAAAACAATTTTCTCCGTTCTAATAATTTGATGTGTCTGTGAAGTGCCTTTGTGGTGCATTCTAGGGCAGATGGTTTATGTCTTCTTTTTCTGCTGAATACAGATAATTTTCAGTATGGAAGTCATGTAAGATGACTCTGATTTTGAATTAATGCACTCAAATAGTTATAACTAGATATAACTAATATAATTGGATTAAGAAATAAGGGTGAAGAAGGTGCAGGGCCACGTAGTCATGTACATCATGAGATGTAGGATCACATGAAGTGCAAAAGACTGTGTGTGTAAGGGAGATAAAGACGAACCAGGACTCCCATTAGTAGTTCTGCGGTAGATATTTAACTGCTGCCTTACCTAACAGCACGTTTCATTAACTAGTTTAAACATTCTTCTGCTTTTCAGCAGTCTTTTCTCATTCAGAGCATCTGATTTGGATAAGAAAGAGGACATGCAGAATTGTCTTAATCC
>NW_028153943.1:22500-24942 GCF_964211835.1 Anser anser
GCAGAGAAGTCCCTTTTTGTCAGATATGGAAAAAACATGATGTGAAAATTAAATACTAAAGGGACTAATGTGCATGGAGCTTAACAGTACTTGTGTGAGGATAGAGATTTTTGATGTAATATGTGTTAGAGCTTTGTCTTTATAACACAGTTTCTGGCAATTTATTTGTGTGTTTAAATTAATAAAATTAATCTTGACAGGATTACTGCCCTGTGATTGCACATATACTTGAACAGCAAGAACTGCCCATGAAATAGTTTTGGCAAACGACAAAAAGCATCCTCCCAAACAGTTTCTAAATACAGCTCAGGAGTAATGCCTAATAAGCATTTTCATCCAATTGCTGTGGTCTGGAAAATAAGGCCGTTTAATACTAAGGACACAGGCCATTCTGCATCAGTTGGCCCCAGATGGCTCAGACTCATTCCACACACATTGATTTACTGGTATGGTTATGCATCCACTTAATATTCAAAATCATGTGTTCTAAAACAAAAATCTCTATTTCTTGTTTTAAGGTTGAACACTTAAGGAGCTTTGAGATGTTTCCCTTTCAATAGTCTCTCTGGAAGTACTAGTGTCTTATCACAGAAGGACTTCCATGTAGTGTTTGAATTGCATACATAATATGATATGACATCTGATGTGTATAGGTTGTGTATAATTTGTCTGAAGACACATTATCCCTAAGTTTTCACTTTAAATGCTAACACTTCTTTCTGCAGTGCTCATCCCTGCACCTCCTGAGTAGTTTCTATCCCAACGCAGACTTGATGCCTGTGTATTTTTATGATTTTCATTTGCAGTTCTCTGCAAACATTTCTTTTTTTCTTGTCCATAAAATGACAAAATGCCTCTTTAAAGCCTTGGACTAAGTCCTTTTGATAACTCAGCTGTTTCAAATGCTTTGTCTATAGACCATGACTTGTAATTTGCAATGTACTGCCTAGGCAGCAGTTTTACAGGTACTTGCCAATCTATTTTACTATATTCCTTGCCCTTGTTTATTGCTTTTTCTGTTTTTTTTTTTTCTTTTCTTTTTTTTTTTTGTCTCTCGTTTACCGTACTCTATTTTTCATTTTATTTTCCTCTTAACCTTAATGTTCTGTCCTCCCTTTAGTTAAAAAATGAGATTTTACAGGTTAAATTTAATGGATTATAGGCTTTCATACTCCACTATTAAACATATCATGAATTCTATTAGCACACACA
The DNA here is from genome assembly GCF_964211835.1 of Anser anser. Lineage (NCBI taxonomy): Eukaryota > Metazoa > Chordata > Aves > Anseriformes > Anatidae > Anser > Anser anser. The sequence goes on from NW_028153943.1 coordinate 23,713, forward strand.
AGCACTGAAAGCTCTTAATTTCATTGTAATTTCACCACTACAATTTAAAAAAAATAATAAAAAATCCTCTGGTGTGGGACTACTAAAGTGCTGCTGTAGAAAAATCTTTACACACATTTATTTGATGAGATGTATGATGTTTTTGGGTGTTCAGTTAGGCTTTTCTTAATATACTGAGAAGCTGGCTTTACTCAGGCTACAGATTATTTGTATATGTGCTAGGTAAGCATATACACAAATATTTATACAGTCAAATTTCAATTTTCCTTTGCTATAAAAATCTCTGATAAAATACTCTGTAATATCATAATTCCCTGAATGTATGCTATCCTCAGTAACCATACTGTATCACATCCTCTTCATATTTCAGAAGATTTGGAGTGCTCCTAAAACACAGGGGAAGAGCTAAAAAAGTTTTGTTTTGTTTTGTTTTGTTTTGTTTTATTTTGTTTTGTTTTTGGGGGAGGAGAACACACTGAATCATGAAATTCGCCTTGCATGAAAGTAGTTAAAATCCAGTTTGGATAAATAAAAACCTCTCCCAAATACTATTTTAAGGAGAAAATAAAATTCCCAAACTGGAGTTGTAGGTGATCCAAACCTATCTGCAATTTATTTTTCAACAGAAAAATAGTGGCAGTAGAAAAACTGCGTGAATTTTGAAAACTGTTACTGAAGTGTTTTGACACCTTCTGAAGAGAAATCATTTTGTTTTGAAATTATATTTTTGTTACTTTATCTTGACTGAAACACTTCATGTTGATATACAAATTTGTTTCTTTCTTTTAAGTAGAAAATAACAAAAGTTTTCCAATAGCTTATTTTTCAGGTCAAGGGGAAACCTAGGGGAAAAAACCCTTTATCAACCAGTTCTAATGAAACAGAAAATCTTCCTGACATGCTGAATAATATAAAGTTATACTTTGAAATACAAAGAGAGGGGGAAATCCTGTCATTATGCCCTCTGATACCCTCTGCTCATGGTTGCATGCATATTAAGTATGACAGCACCAAGCCTGCTGGATTTCAAGAAGCATTTGGACAATGCACTCAAGACACATGGTCTGATTTTTTGGGTGAACATTTGGGGACCCAGGCGTTGTACTCGATGATAGTTATGGGCCCCTTTCAACTCAGGATATTCTATGATTCTATGAAATAAATTGAATAAAGAAGAAAAGTCAGAACTCTTGTGATAAGTCAGAAGTGTCTGTGATACTCTGAGTAACT
>NW_028153942.1:0-15224 GCF_964211835.1 Anser anser
GTTGTGGGCCCCCGTGGTTGTGGGGCTCCCCCCTTTGTGTGTGGGCCCCCACTCGTGGTTGTGGGGCCCCCCCACTTTGTGTGCCCCCCCCCCCAGTTGTGTGTGGGGCCCCCCCACTTCGTGTGGGCCCCCCCCACTTCGTGTGTGCCCCCCCATTTTGTGTACGCCCCCCCCCCATGGTTGTGTGTAGGCCTCCATGGCTGTAGGCCCCCGTGGTTGTGGGGCTCCCACCCGTGGTTGTGGGGCCCCCCCACTTTGTGTGCCCCCCCCCCAGTTGTGTGTGGGGCCCCCCCACTTTGTGTGGGGCCCCCCCACTTCGTGTGGGCCCCCCCACTTCGTGTGTGCCCCCCCGTTTTGTGTACGCCCCCCCCCCCCAGTTGTGTGTAGGCCCCCGTGGTTGTGGGCCTCCCCCCTTTGTGTGTGGGCCCCCACTCGCGGTTGTGGGGGCCCCCCCCCCCACTTTGTGTGCCCCCCCCCAAGTTGTGGGGCCCCCCCAGTTGTGTGTGGGGGCCCCCCCACTTTGTGTGTGTGTCCCCCTTTGTGTACGCCCCCCCCCAACAGTTGTGTGTAGGCCCCCATGGTTGTGGGCCCCTGTGGTTGTGGGGCTCCCACCCGTGGTTGTGGGGCCCCCCCACTTTGTGTGGGCCCCCCCAGTTGTGTGTGGGGCCCCCCCACTTTGTGTGGGGCCCCCCCACTTCGTGTGGGCCCCCCCCACTTCGTGTGTGCCCCCCCATTTTGTGTACGCCCCCCCCCATGGTTGTGTGTAGGCCCCCATGGCTGTAGGCCCCCGTGGTTGTGGGGCTCCCACCCTGGTTGTGGGGCCCCCCCACTTTGTGTGGGCCCCCCCCAAGTTGTGTGGCCCCCCCCAAGTTATGGGGCCCCCCCACTTCGTCTGTGCCCCCCCACTTTATGTGTGCCCCCCCCCCCAGTTTTGTGTGCCCCCCCTCGTGGTAGTGGGCCCCCATGGCTGTAGGCCCCCGTGGTTGCGGGCCTCCCACCCGTGGTTGTGGGGCCCCCCCACTTTGTGTGGGCCCCCCCCAAGTTGTGGGGCCCCCCCACTTTGTGTGTGCCCCCCCCACTTTGTATGTGCCCCCCCCAGTTGTGTGTGGCCCCCCCCCCCGTGGCAGGAGGCGATAGGAGAGGGCCCCCCCCCTTGTCTCCATGAGGATGGGAACCCCCCAGGTGGGGTGGGGGGGGGGACACTATGGGGGGGGGGGGGCACCCTATGGATGATGGAAGGGACCCCCCCCAGGTGCTGCCGACCCCCCCCCCCGTCACACTGCGGACCCCCCCCCAATTTCTCTGCCCCCCCCCCCAGTTGCTGTGGACCCCCCCCCCCCCGGTTCTTGTGGACCCCCCCCCCGGTTGTGGGGACCCCCCCCCAATTGCGATAGACCCCCCCCCATTTTGACAGCCCCCCCCCATTTTGGTAGGACCCCCCCAAACTGTGGTGGAACCCCCCAATTTTGGTGCCCCCCCCCCAATCTGGTGCCCCCCCCTTGTAATAACCCCCCTCCCCCCCCCATTTTGGTGTTGCCCCCCCGCCATAACCCCCCCCCCCCAAATTGCCCTCCCCCAAAAGCAAATCCCCCCCCCAGACCCAAATTTGGGGACCCCCCCCCCTCCCTTTGAGGCTATGGGGAGGGACTGGGAGGAAATTGGGGGGACTGGGAGGGAGCTGGGGGGGACTGGGGGGGGAACTGGGGGGACTTGGGGGGCAATGGGAGGACTGGGAGCAAACTGGGAGGGACTGGGAGGGGACTGGGGGGCACTGGGAGGTGACTGAGAGGTAAGTGAGCGGCACTGGGAGGAACTGGGGGGCACGAAGAGGTGACTGGGGGGAACTGGGGAGTAAGTGGGGGGAACTGGGAGGTGCTGGGAGGCGCTGGAGGTGAGCTGGGAGGTAAGTGGGGGGAACTGGGAGGCACTGGGAGGGACTGGGAGGGAACTGGGAGGCACTGGGAGGGAACTGGGAGCCACTGGGAGCCACTGGGAGGGAACCTGGAGCCACTGGGAGCCACTGGGAGGCACTGGAAGGGAACTAAGAGGCACTGTGAGGGAACTGGGAGCCACTGGGAGGCAACTGGGGGGCACTTGGAGGAGCTGGGCGGGAACTGGGAGCCACTGGGAACCACTGGAAGGGGACTAAGAGGCACTGGGATGGAACTGGGAGCCACTGGGAACCACTGGAAGGGGACTAAGAGGCACTGGGATGGAACTGGGAGCCATTGAAAGGGAACCGGGAGCCACTGGGAGGCACTGGGATGCAACCGGGAGCCACTGGGAGGCACTGGGAGGCACTGGGAGCCACCGGAAGGGAACTAAGAGGAATTGGGATGCAACCGGGAGCCACTTGGAGCTACTGGGATGCAACTGGGAGGCACTGGGATGCAACTGGGAGGCACTGGGAGGCAACTGGGAGGCACTTGGAGCTACTGGGATGCAACTGGGAGGAACTGGCATGTAACTGGGAGGCACTGGGATGCAGCTGGGAGGTACTGGCGTGTAACTGGGAGGCACTGGGAGGTGCTGGGAGGCACTGGCGTGTAACTGGGAGGCACTGGGAGCCACTTGGAGCTACTGGGATGCAACTGGGAGGCACTGGCACGTAACTGGGAGGCACTGGCATGTAACTGGGAGGCGCTGGGAGGCACTTGGAACTACTGGGATGTAACTGGGAGGCACTGGGAGCTACTGGAAGGGAACTAAGAGGCACGGGAGGTAACTGGGAGGCACTGGGATGTAACTGGGAGCCACTTGGAGCTACTGGGATGCAGCTGGGAGGCACCGGCATGAAACTGGGAGGCACTGGGATGCAGCCGGGAGGCACGGGTTTGTAACTGGGAGGCACTGGGAGGCACTGGGAGGCACCGGCATGTAACTGGGAGGCACTGGGATGCAACTGGGAGCCACTTGGAGCTACTGGGAGGCACTGGGATGTAACTGGGAGGCACTGGGACGCAGCCGGGAGGCACCGGCATGCAACTGGGAGGCACTGGGAGGCGCTGGGAGGCACTGGGACACAGCCGGGAGGCACCGGCATGCAACTGGGAGGCACTGGGACGCAGCCGGGAGGCACTGGGATGTAACTGGGAGGCACTGGCATGCAACTGGGAGGCACTGGGAGGCACTGGGATGTTACTGGGATGTTACTGGGAGGCACTGGGATGTAACTGGGAGGCACTGGGATGTAACTGGGAGGCACTGGGAGGCACTGGGGTGTTACTGGGAGGCACTGGGAGGCACTGGGATGTTACTGGGAGGCACTGGGAGGCGCTGGGAGGCACTGGGATGTTACTGGGATGTTACTGGGAGGCACTGGGAGGCACTGGGGTGTTACTGGGATGTTACTGGGAGGCACTGGGATGTTACTGGGAGGCACTGGGATGTTACTGGGATGTTACTGGGATGTTACTGGGAGGCACTGGGATGTAACTGGGATGTTACTGGGAGGCACTGGGAGGCGCTGGGAGGCACTGGGGTGTTACTGGGATGTAACTGGGATGTTACTGGGAGGCACTGGGAGGCACTGGGAGGCGCTGGGAGGCGCTGGGAGCCGGGGGTTCCCGGGGCCGCCCCCCGCCGGCAGCGAATCGGCTGCGCGGCGAAGTTTGGGCAGCGCCCGGCGCAGGGAAATCGCCGCCATCGATCCCCGGGCGCTACTTAAAGCCCCCGGCCCGGGGCCCGGCCCCGCTCCCCGCTCCCGGCCCCGCTCCCGGCCCCCGGCCCCGGCCCGGTGTCGGTACCGGTCCCGGTACTGGGCTGGGACTGGTCCCGGTATCGGTACTGGGCTGGGACTGGTCCCGGTACTGGTGCTGGTCCCGGTACTGGTCCCGGTCCTGGTCCCGGTCCCGGTACTGGTCCCGGTACTGGTCCCGGTACTGGTTCTGGGGTCAGTACTGATCCCGGTACTGGTCCCGGTACTGGTCCCGGTACTGGTTCTGGGGTCAGTACTGATCCCGGTACTGGTCCCGTACTGGTCCCGGTACTGGTCCCGGTCCCGGTACTGGTCCCGGTACTGGTCCCGGTACTGGTTCTGGGGTCAGTACTGATCCCGGTACTGGTCCCGTACTGGTCCCGGTCCCGGTCCCGGTCCCGGTCCTGGTATTGGGCTGCTCCCAGTACTGGTCCGGTACCGGTCCGGTCCTGGTCCCAGTCCCGTACCGGTCCCGGGCTCCCGGCTCCCGTCCCCGCTCCCGTCCCCGCTCCCGCCCCCGGTCCTTCCGAACCCGGTCCCTAAATCCCGGTCCGGTCCCTCTCTCCCGGTCCTTCCCATCCCGCTCCTACCGACCCCGCTCCCTCCATCCCCGGTCCTTAAATCCCGCTCCCTCCGCCCCCGGTCCTTCCGAACCCGGTCCTTAAATCCCGGTCCTTAAATCCCGGTCCTTAAATCCCGGTCCTTACATCCCGGTCCTTACAGCCCCGCTCCCTCCACCCCCGGTGCTCCCATCCCGGTCCTCCTGTCCCTGCTCCCTCTGTCCCCGGTGTCTCCGTCCCCGCATCCCCGCTCTCCCCGCATCCCCCGGTCCTTACATCCCGGTCCTTACATCCCGGTCCTTACATCCCGGTCCTTATAATCCCGGTCCTTATAATCCCGGTCCTTACATCCCGGTCCTTCTCTCCCGGTCCTTCCATCCCCGCTCCCCGTGTCCCGGTCCTTTTATCCCGGTCCCTCCGACCCCGGTGGCTCCATCCCGGTCCTCCTGTCCCTGATCCCTCCGACCCCGGTCCTTAAATCCCGGTCCCTTTATCCCGGTCCTTCCATCCCGGTCCTTCTGTCCCCGGTCCTTAAATCCCGGTCCCTCCATCCCCGGTCCCTCTATCCCGGTCCATCTGTCCCTGCTCCTTCCATCCCCGGTCCTTCTCTCCCGGTCCCTCCATCCCCGGTCCCTCCATCCCCGGTCCCTCCATCCCCCGGTCCTTCCCATCCCGGTCCTTCTGTCCCTGCTCCTTCTGTCCCCGGTCCTTAAATCCCGGTCCTTCCGTCCCCGGTCCCTTTATCCCGGTCCCTTTATCCCGGTCCCTCCATCCCCGGTGTCTCCATCCCCGGTCCTTCTGTCCCCGGTCCTTCTTTCCCGGTCCTTCCCATCCCGGTCCTTTTATCCCGGTCCTTCCCATCCCGGTCCTTTTATCCCGGTCCTTCCATCCCGGTCCTTCCATCCCCGGTCCCTTTATCCCGGTCCTTCCATCCCGGTCCCTCCATCCCCGGTGTCTCCATCCCCGGTCCCTCCATCCCCCGGTCCTTCCATCCCCGGTCCCTCTATCCCGCTCCCTCCAGCCCCGGTCCCTTTATCCCGGTCCCCCCGACCCCGCTCCTTCTCTCCCGGTCCCTTTATCCCGGTCCCTCCATCCCGGTCCCCCCGACCCCGCTCCTTCTGTCCCTGCTCCCTCCGTCCCCGGTGTCTCCGTCCCTGCTCCGTTCATCCCCGGTCCTTCCCGTCCCCGGTCCCTTTATCCCGGTCCTTAAATCCCGCTCCCTCCATCCCTGCTCCTTCCATCCCCGCTCCTTCTCTCCCGGTCCCTATATCCCGGTCCCTCCATCCCCGGTCCTTCCATCCCGGTCCTTCCGTCCCCGGTCCTTTAATCCCGGTCCCTCCGACCCCGGTCCTTCTGACCCCGCTCCTTCCATCCCGGTCCCTCCGTCCCCGCTCCTCCCGGTCCCGCTCCTCCTGTCCCGGTCCCCCCATCCCGGTCCTTCCATCCCCGGTTCCCCCATCCCCGGTCCCCCCCGGTCCCCCCCGATCCCTCCCCGGTCCCCCCCGGTCCCTCCCCGGTACCTCCCCGCTTCCCCCCGGTACCCCCCGGTTCCTCCCCGTCCCCCCCCGGTCCCCCCCGTCCCCCCCCGGTCCCCCCCGGTCCCCCCCGGTCCCCCCCGGTACCTCCCCGTCCCCCCCCGGTTCCCCCCCCCCCGGTTCCTCCCCGCTCCTCCCGGTCCCTCCCCGCTGCTCCCGGTCCCGCAGCCCGGTGCCCCCCGCTCCTCCTCCTCGCTCCCGTTCCTCCCGGCCCCGATCCCTCCACCCCCGGGATCCCCCGGTCCCGATCCTCCCGGTCCCCATCCCCGGTCCCCGGTCCCGGTTCCCGTCCCCGGTTCCCGTCCCCGGTCCTCATCCCGGTCCCGGTCCCTGCATCCCGGTCCCGGTCCCGATCCCCGGTTCCCATCCCCGGTCCCCTCCCGGTCCTCGCATCCCGGTCCCGGTCTCCGCATCCCGGTCCCGGTCCCTTCCCGGTCCCCATCCCCGTTCCCCTCCCGGTCCCGGTCCCCGCATCCCGATCCCGATCCCGGTCCCGATCCCGGTCCCGATCCCGGTCCCGGTCCCCAGCCCCATCCCGGTTCCCCCCCCCTCCTTCCCGGTCCCCCCCTCAGTCCTCCCGGTCCCTCCCGGTCCCCCCCGGTCCCCCCCGGTTCCCCCCGGTCCCCCCCCGCTCTCTCCCGGTCCCCCCCCGTCCCTATCCCCGATCCCCATCCCGGTCCCCCCCGCTCCTCTCCGGTCCCTCCCGCTACCCCCCAGTACCCCCCCAGTACCCCCCAGTCCTCCCCAGTCCCCCCCAGTCCCCCCCCGGTACCCCCCCGGTACCCCCCGGTACCCCTCCGGTACCCCCCAGCCCCCCCCCAAATCCCCCCCAGTCCCCCCCAATCCCCCCCAATCCCCCCCCAGTCCCCCCCCAGTCCCCCCCCAGCCCCCCCCAGTCCCCCCCCAGCCCCCCCCCAGTCCCCTCCCAGTCCCCTCCCAGTCCCCCCCCAGTCTCCCCCAGTACCCCCCCCCCCCGATGCCCGCCCCCCCGTAGCCCAGCTCCGAGCCCTCGGCACCGGCGGCGGATGCGGAGCGGCCCCGCGGTGAGTTCCCAACTTCGGCCCCCCCCCGGGACCCCCCCCCGGGACCCCCCCCCCGGGACCCCCCCCGGGACCCCCCCCGGGACCCCCCCCCCGGGACCCCCCCCCCTACCGGGACCCCCCCCCCCCGGGGACCCCCCCGACCCCGACCCCCCCCCCCCGGGGGGGCTCCGGTACCGCGGCCAACAAAGGGAGCGGGGCGGCGGGGGGGGGGCGCGACACCTATAGATCCCATAGGGGACGGGAGACGGGGGCGCTGTGGGCGTCGGGACGTGCGGATCCTATAGGGGACGGGATACGGGGGTGCTATGGGGGCTGGGACCTATAGATCCTATAGGGGACGGGATATGGGGGTGCTATGGGGGCTGGGACCTATAGATCCTATAGGCGGCGGGATATGGGGGTGCTATGGGGGCTGGGACCTATAGATCCTATAGGCGGCGGGATATGGATTTGCTATAGGGGCTGAGACCTGTAGATCCTATAGGCGGCACGAGACGGGGACGCTATAGGGGCTGGGACCTGTAGATCCTATAGGCGACGTGATATAGGGATGCTATAGGGGCTGGGACCTGTAGATCCTATAGGCGACGGGATATGGGGGTGCTATAGGGGCTGGGACCTATAGATCCTATAGGCGGCGGGATATGGAGATGCTATAGGGGCTGGGACCTGTAGATCCTATAGGCGGCGTGAGACGGGGACACTATAGGGGATGGGACCTGTAGATCCTGTAGGTGGTGTGAGACGGGGAAGCTATAGGGGCTGGGAGCTGTGGATCCTATAGGCGGCATGATATGGAGACGCTATAGGGGCTGGGACCTGTAGATCCTATAGGCGGCGTGAGACGGGGATGCTATAGAGGCTGGGACCTGTAGATCCTATAGGCGATGTGATATGGGGACTCTATAGGCGCCGGGACCTATTGATCCCATAGGCGACAGGAGATGGGGACCCTATAGGGGCTGGGAGCTACAGATCCTGTAGGCGACACGAAGCGGGGACCCTAGGGGCATCGGGACGTATAGATCCTGTATGCGACGGGATATGGGTGTCCCACAGGGGATGGGAGCTGTAGATCCTATAGGCGGTGGGATATGGGGGCCCTATGGGGGCTGGGACCTGTAGGTCCTATAGGGGACCGGATATGGGCACCCTATAGGGGCTGAGACCTATAGATTCCATAGGTGATGTGAGACGCAGACCCTATAGGGGGTGGGAGCTACAGATTCTATAGGCGACGCAAGACAGGGACCCCATAGGCACTGCGAGGTGGGGACCCTATAGGGGCTGGGACCTATAGATCCTGTGGGTGATGCGAGACGGGTACCCTATAGGGGCTGGGAGCTATAGATCCCGTAGGCGACGCGAGACGGGGACCCCACAGGCACTGCGAGACGGGGACCCTATAGGCGCCGCAACCCATAGATCCCATAGGCGATGCGAGACGGGGACCCTGTAGGGGCTGAGACCTATAGACCCCATGGGCGACACGAGATGGGGACGCTATAGGGGCTGGGACCTATAGGTCCTATAAGCGCCGCGAGCTGTGTATCCTGTAGGGACTGCAACCTGTAGACCCCATGGGCGCCGCGACCTATGGATCCTATACGTGACGTGAGCTGCGGACTTTGTAGGGACCGCGAACCTATAGGTCCTATAGGCGCCGTGACCTAGGGACCCTACAAGCACCGCGAGATGGGCGCCCCGTAGGCATCGCGACCTATGGATCCCATAAGCGCTGCGAGTTACGGACCCTGTAGGCACCGTGACCTATAGATCCGATAGGCGCCGTGACCTACGGACCCTATAGGCGCCGTGAGCTGCGGACCGTGCAGGGACTGCGACCTATAGGTCCTATGGGTGCCAGGAGCTGTGGACCCCATAGGCATTGTGATCCGTAGACTCTATAGGCACCGCGGTCTATAGGGGACGTGAGCCATGGACCCCATAGGGGCTGCCGCCCGCGGGCACCGCCGGTTCTACAGGTGCCGCCGATTCTATAGGCGACGAGAGCTCTATAGGCGCCGCCGACTCTCCAGGTACCGCTGACTCTATAGGTGCTGCCGATCCCATACACCTCCCCCCGCCCCGATCCCATTCAACCTCACGCGATGCAATCCCGCGGACCCTATAGACCCCACAGAGCTATAGGGTGCCTCGCCCTATAGACCCCCAGGAGGGTCCCCCAGCCCTATAGACCCCAGAACCCTATAGAGCCCTGGCCCTATAGATCCCATAACCCCCTATAGACCCCATAACCCCCTATAGCCCCCCCATAACCCCCTATAGCCCCCCCAACCCCCTATAGATCCCATAACCCCCCATAGCCCCCCCCATAACCCCCTATAGCCCCCCCATAACGCCCCCATAATCCCCTATAGCCCCTATAGGGGTTGGGGGTCTCCCACACCCCCCAAAATCCTCCTTTTTCAACCCAAAACGCCGCTCCCCCCCCCCCCCCCCCGGCGGCGTCGCGCTGCGCCGGCACACGCTGGCTTTGCACACCCGTTTTTGCACACCCGTTCATTGCACACCCGTTTGTTGCACGCCCGTTTTTGCACACCCATGCTTTGCACGCCCGTTTTTGCACGCCCGTTTGTTGCACACCCGGTTTTTGCACGCCCGTTTTTGCACCCCTGTGCTTTGCACGCCCGCTTTTTGCACGCCCGCCTCGCACGCGGCCGCACGCGCTGCATTGCACACACACCCCCCCACGTGTCCTTGCACGTGCTCTGTGCCCCCCCCCCCCTTGCACGTGGATCTCCCCCCCCCTCCAACCGGGCACACCTGCTTTGCACGCCCCCCCACACGTCCTTGCACGGGCACCCCGAGCGTTCTTGCACACCAAGGCACGTGCACGTGGGGTGTCCGGGCACGCGCGTGCTGCGCCCCGTTGCTTGCACGCTCCCTGCACCTTTGCTTGCACGCTCCCTGCACCCCGTTCCTTGCACGCTCTGCACCCAATTCCTTGCACACTCTGCACCCCTTTGCACACACGCTCTGCACCCCATTCCTTGCACGCTCTGCACCCCGGTACTTGCACACCCTGCACCCATTCATTGCACGCTCTGCACCCAATTCCTTGCACACTGCGCCCCTTTGCTTGCACGCCTTGCACCCCTTTGCACACACACCCTGCACCCCATTACTTGCACGCTCTGCACCCCTTTGCACGCACGATCTTCATCCCATTCCTTGCACGCCCTGCACCCCTTTGCACACACGCTCTGCACGCCTTCCCTTGCACACTCAGCACCCCACTGCTTGCACGTCCTGCACCCCTTTGCACGCACGCTCCACACCCCATTCCTTGCACGCCCTGCACCCCTTTGCATGCACACCTCACCCCTTGCACACTGCACCCCCTTGCTTGCACGCTCTGCACCCCACTGCTTGCACACCTCACCCCTTGCACGCTGCACCCCTTTGCACGCTGCACCCCTTGCATGCTCTGCACCCCGTTCCTTGCACGCGCTGCACCCAGTTGCTTGCACACCTCACCCCTTCCACCCTGCACCCCTTTGCACACTGCACCCCCTTGCTTGCACGCTGCACCCCTTTGCACACCTCACCCCCCCTTGCACACTACACCCCTTTGCACACTGCACCCCTTGCACGCTCCGCACCCCATTGCTTGCACCTCACCCCTTCCGCCCTGCACCCCTTTCCACACTGCACCCATTTGCACGCTGCACCCCTTGCACGCTCCGCACCCCGTTCCTTGCACGCTCTGCACCCCACTATTTGCACACCTCACCCCCTTTGCACGCTGCACCCCTTTGCACACCTCACCCCCTTGCACACCTCGTCCCTTTGCACGCTGCAGCCCTTTGCACCCTGCACCCCCCCTTGCTTGCACGCTCTGCACCCCACTATTTGCACACCTCACCCCCCCCTTGCACACTACACCCCCTTGCACACCTCACCCCCTTGCACACCTCACCCCCTTTGCACACCCCACCCCCTTGCACACCCCACCCCTTGCACACCGCACCCCCTTTGCACACTGCACCCCATTCCTTGCACGCTCTGCACCCCACTATTTGCACACCCCACCCCCCCTTGCACGCTGCACCCCTTTGCACACCCCACCCCCTTGCACACCTCACCCCCCTTGCACACCCCACCCCCTTTGACCCCCCCACCCCTTGCACACCCCTTGCACCCCCCTTTGCACCCCCCACCCCTTGCACCCCCCCACCCCACCCCTTGCACACCCCCACCCCTTGCACACCCCGCACCCCGCTCCTTGCACACTCCCCCCCCGTGCCCCACTCCTTCCACGCCGCCCCCCAACCCCCTTTTTTTAATATATCTATATATATTTTTAATTTTTTTGTATATATATATATTTTTAAATTTTTTTGTATATATATATTTTTTTAATTTTTTTTTTATTTTTTTTTGGGGGGGGGGACCTGGGGACACCGCGGGGGGGGGGCGGGGGGGGGGGGCCCCCATCGATCGGCCGCGGCGCGAGTCGCATCCTGACACCGTAATTTATTGCTCCCATCCCCGCCTGATCGATGCCGGGAATTAGCGCCCGCCTTTAATGCCCCCCCCCGGCCCCCCCCCCCAAACCAGCCCCATTGATCCCCCCCCCGGAGAGAAAAAGACGCGGAAAAAAAAAAAAAAAAGAAAAAAAAAAAGCAGGAAGGCGTAAAAAAAACCCCAAAACGCATAAAAAATGAAAAATATGGAAAAAGTGAAAAATACGTAAAAAGATGTCGAAAATGTATAGAAAGGGATGGAAAACGCAGACAGAAATCAAAAACGTAGGAAATGTGAAAAATGCGTAAGAAAAAGTCAAAAATATATAAAAAATAAAACAAAAATGCATAAAAAATGAAAAATATAGAAAAAGTGAACAATATGTAAAAAGATGTCAAAAATATATATTAAAAAAAGGAGAATGCATAAAAAAATCAAAAATATAGAAAAAGTGAACAATAGGTAAAAAGATGTCAAAAATATGTAAAAAGAAATGGAAAGTGCATAAAGAAATCAAAAATATAGAAAATGCCAACGATATATAGAAAAAGTGAAAAATATGTAAAAAAAAGTCAAAAATGTACATAAGAAAATTGAAAATGCATAAAAAAATCAAGAATATAGAAAAAGGGGAAAATATGTAAAAAGATGTCAAAAATATATAAAAAATAAATGGAGAATGCATAAAGAAATCAAAAATGTGGAAAAAGTGAACAATATGTAAAAGAATGTCAAAAATATATATTAGAAAAAAGGAAAATGCATAAAAAAATCAAAAATGTAGAAAAAGTGAAGAATATGTAAAAAAAAATGTCAAAAATATATAAGAAATAAATGGAAAATGGATAAAAAACATCAAAAATGTAGAAAAAGTGAAGAATATGTAAAAAAAAGTCAAAAATATATAAGAAATAAATGGAAAATGCATAAAAAAATCAAAAATGTAGAAAATGTCAACAATATGTAAAAGAGCGGGAAGCGCGTTAAAAAAATCAGGTGGATCCAAAGTGCGTTAAAGAATTAAAAGTACATAAAATAAATGGAAAACGCAGAAAAAAGTCAGGGGGGTGTAAAGGAAGGGAAATGCATAAAATGCGGAAATGCAGAAGTGAGTTAAAAATGCATAAAAAGCAAAAAGGCATGAATAAATGAAACATATGGGAAAAAATCAAAAATATAGGAAAAAATCAAAAATATAGGAATTAATCAAATATATAGAAATAAGTCAAATATATAGAAATAAATCAAATATATAGAAATGAATCAAAAATGTAATAAAAAATAAAAAGTGCATTAAAAATCAAAAAGTGCATTAAAAATCAAAAGTGCATTAAAAATAAAAAATGCATTAAAAAAAAAACAAAAATGCATACAAAACCAAAAATGCATACAAAATGAAAAATGCATAAATATCAAAAATGCATACAAAATCAAAAATGCATACAAAATCAAAAATATATAAATAAATAATTGATGCGTAAAACATCAAGGATAGGTTAAAAGATCAGGAACATATCAAAAATCAAACGCACAAAAACTCAGGAACGCGTAAGAACTCGAAAACGCACTGAAAAATCAAAGTCGTACAGACGGAAATGCTCGTTAAAAACCGAAAAATGCATAAAAAGCCAAAAATGCATAGAAATCAGAAAGGCATAAAAATCAGAAAGGCATAAAAAGTCAAAAATGCATAGAAATCAAAAACGCACAGATATCAAAGACATATTAAAAGTCAAAACCCCATAAAAACTCAAAAATGCGTGAAAAACCCCCAAAACACATGAAAACTCAAAAACACATGATAAATCAAAAATGCATACAAAATCAAAAATGCACAAAAAGTCAAAACCACATAAAAACTCAAAAACACACAAAGAATCAAAAATACATGAAAAAAATCAAAAATGCATAAATCAAAAATGCATTAAAGAAATCAAAAATGCATAAAAGATCAAAAACGCATACAAAACTCAGAAATGCATAAAAACCCCAAAACGCATAAAAACCCATGCATTAAAAACCCAAAAATGCATACAAACTCAAAAATGCATAAAAACTCCAAAATGCATTAAAAACTCCAAAATGCATTAAAAACTCCAAAATGCATTAAAAACTCAAGAATGCATACAAACTCAAAAATGCATAAAAACCCAAAAAGGCATAAAAACCCCAAAATGCATTAAAAACCAAAAACGCATTAAAAACCAAAAACGCATAAAAACCCGAAAACGCATAAAAACTCAAAAATGCATAAAAAATAAAAAATGCATACAAACTCAAAAATGCATAAAAACCCAAAATGCGTTAAAAACTCAAAAATGCATAAAAAGCCAAAAACGCGTAAAAACCCTCAAAAACACACAAAAACCTCAAAAACACACAAAAACCTCAAAAACACACAAAAAACCTCAAAAACACACAAAAACCCTCTAAAACACACAAAAAACCTCAAAAACGCACAAAACACCTCAAAAACACGTAACAAATAAAAAAAAAACGCGTTAAAAAACCAAAACCGCGTAAAGAACCAGAACCGCAGAAAAGTATCAAAAATGCATAAAAAAAAGATCAAAAATGCATTAAAAAAAGTGTAAAAAAAAGCTCGCAACCGCACGACGGCTCGGAAAACACCTTGATCAAAAACCGCCAGTATCGCGCGCCGAAAACCCCCGAAATCCGTAAAAAGCCAGAAAACGAGGCCCGAAAGGCGCCAACGGGCGCCCGGGGGGGGGTGCTGGGGGTGCGGCCCCCCCCCCCTCGCGGCCCCCCTTATAAATAATTGGGGGGGGGATTAAAGGAGGGGGGGGGTCCCCTAATTACCCCCCTCTCGTTAGCAGCTGCCGCAGCCCCCGGCCCCGGCGGCCTCGCGGGGCCCCGGCTTCGCTCGGCAGCCGCCGGCGGCCGCCGTTAATTGGGGCAGCAGCGGCACCGGGGGGGGGGATATGGGGGGGGGGGGGGGGATATAGGGGGGGGATATAGGGGGGGATATAGGGGGGGGGTCCACACCGTGACCCCCCCCCGGGATGGGGGCCGGAGCCCCCCCCCACCCCGGGGTGGGAGGGTGAGGAGTTGGGGGGGGGGGGGTAGAGGGGGTTGGGGGGCGTTGGGAGCGGGGTTTGGTGGCGTGGGGGGGTTGGGGGGGGTTGCTATAGGGGCGTGCGTTTGCTATAGGGCCTTGGGTTTGCTATAGGGCCTTGGGTTTGCTATAGGGTCATTTGCTATAGGGTCATGTGTTTGCTATAGGGCCTTGGGTTTGCTATAGGGCCTTGGGTTTGCTATAGGGTCATTTGCTATAGGGTCATGTGTTTGCTATAGGGCCTTGGGTTTGCTATAGGGCCTTGGTTTGCTATAGGGTCATTTGCTATAGGGTCATGTGTTTGCTATAGGGCCTTGGGTTTGCTATAGGGCCTTGGGTTTGCTATAGGGTCATTTGCTATAGGGTCATGTGTTTGCTATAGGGTCATGTGTTTGCTATAGGGTCATGCATTTGCTATGGGGCCTTGGGTTTGCTATAGGGCCTTGGGTTTGCTATAGGGTCATTTGCTATAGGGTCATGTGTTTGCTATAGGGTCATGCATTTGCTATAGGGCCTTGGTTTGCTATAGGGTCATTTGCTATAGGGTCATGTGTTTGCTATAGGGCCTTGGGTTTGCTATAGGGTCGTGCATTTGCTATAGGGTTGTGCGTTTGCTATAGGGTCTTGGGTTTGCTATGGGGTCTTGGGTTTGCTATAGGGTCGTTTGCTATAGGGTCGTGTGTTTGCTATAGGGTTGTGTGTTTGCTATAAGGTCGTGCATTTGCTATGGGGCCTTGTGTTTGCTATAGGGTTGTGTGTTTGCTATAGGATTGTGAGTTTGCTATAGGGTCATGCGTTTTGTATGGGCCTTGTGTTTGCTAT